>NC_084646.1:5439987-5549987 GCF_019802595.1 Syngnathoides biaculeatus
GTTTGGATGAAATGAAAACGGATAATATTATTTTGAAATGTACCTTAAAATTTTAAAATGAGGAAATGAAAAATATATATTTTTACACGAGTGAAATATTTAATGTCAATGGGAAATTTGAAAATTTCTCATTGATCAAAATTAATCGAAAATTTTAAGCATATAAGACCAATAGTGACAGCATTACGAACGGCTCCTTCGATTAAAAAAAGCGATAATAATATGATACGAATGGGGGCAGACGGATAAAGATTAAACAACACCGGTAGTCGCTATTGAATATTAAATAAGACAAATTATACGGTGCATAGTTTAGTATTTGTCTTACACAGATGTGCTCTCCTATCAACAATCCTTGTGACACATTTAGAATCATAAGTGATATTTATATGTTAAGCTATTTGTTGCGGTGTGTGCACGCTACCCACGGGGAAATTAGGATTTCCGAGGCTGGTGAAGTGCGCATAACACCTGTGTGCAATAGCGTGGGCGCTGTGGTGGGGGGGAAGCCAGCAAGCAAGCAAGCGAGCAGATCGTGACAGTAAGTCAGCAGCGCGGCTGTAAACATGGCGGCGTGCACGGCTACAGGGCTGTGCCCAAAACCCCGTCGCTTCTAGGCTGCGGACACGGAGACACCCCGATCATGGAGACCGAAGAGGAGCAGCACATCACCACGCTCCTCTGCATGGGCTTCCCGGAGCCCGACGTGATACGGAAGGCGCTCCGCTTGGCGAAGAACGACATCAACGAGGCGGTCGCGCTCCTGACCAACGAAAGCCCGGGGCTCGGCTACGGATATGAGCCCATGGAGAGCGGCCCTGCCCCCGCCTTGAGTACGAGCGGCGACGGGGAGTCGAGCGGGAGGACCGGCACGGGGGGCTTCGACCCTCCGCCCGCGTACCACGACGTGGTTGAAGGGGAGGTGAGAACAAACTCTCGTATAATATAGCACTTAGCTTTTCCCACTTGCAGAGTTTGACTGGCTGCGCCCCATTTAACTAGCTCCGCTTTAGCATGGATGCTAGCTCCGCAGCTAGCCCGACGTGAGCTGTCAGAGCAGGCGGGGAGGCTGCGAAGCGCTCCCCCCGGTCGCCGGTTCGTCGTCGCCGCCGCAGCAGGAATCCACATACGGCAGTGAATAGTTTTAATAGCGACTTTAAATTTACGAGCTAAGCTCGCTAGGAGTAGCTGCCTCGGCGAGTAGAGATTTGGAGGGAGAAAAGGGGAGCATGAGCTGCACCAAATCTGTGGGAACGCACAGCTTATTAAAGATAAATTCAACCAGGAGCAGACTTGTTTGTAAGTCTTCAGGGGGAATGAATGCATCTTTTTTGCAGGTCCACTTTGCATGAGTTTAGGGACACCCTCCCTCGACCCCCTCTCTCATGTCATGTGGGTTGCATACTCTCCAGCTGGACTTTTGTAATGGTTTCGCAATTCATATTGGCGGCGTGGCTATTTTGTTGCATTTTTGTTTGTTTACAGTAAGGATGGGCGATTTCCTAATATCTATAATATCTAATATCTAACTGGCCTTATTTCAAGGTATCGGGTACTCGTGAAAGATGCCGGTATCTGCCACATAAGGCAAGGAAGTCCGAGAGTCAGTAAGTCCTCATCACCAGTAGTTGGTGCTGCACTGCACTGGTTTGAATTTTTTGTTAACCATAATGTGTATCAAAAAGCGACAGAGGTTTTTGTTCGCAATTATTTGTCATTCTGTCAATTGAAATTTCATGTTTCAAACGCACTAGTGGTGTCTGTGAGTACTCGGGAGTAAATACAGTACTTGAAGTGGTATCAGTGGGAAAAATAAGTGTTATTTAAAGGCCCAATGTCATGAAATCCTTGATTTTTAGCATGTTATTAATGAAAAAGCAGCAGCCGGTATGGACCCATCCGTTTTTTTCACCACAATACATGATTTTGACGTGTATGGCTTTTTGTAACTCCCGCCATGAAAATCCTCTCGAGGGGATTTGTTTTCGAAGTGATGAACAGGGGAGTAGCGCACTCATGCGGTCTTGTTTGTTTATACTAGTTTTACCTGCTGGAAGGTAGCTCGTTGTTCTTTCGTGTTAGCGAAAATGCTGGCTCGTTGTATTGTTGGGTATTGCTCGAACGCTCGGGAGGATGGATTCGCTCTTCATACTTTTCCAAAAGAACCGGCTCGTCGTGGCGTAATGTATTGATGTGCCAGCCTGGCCGAAGCCATGATCGGCGGACGCGGCGCCGGCGGGGTGGCTCATCTCCGCCGCGCGTGAGTGGATCGGACGGGGAGGTGGTTTGGCCGTGCCATTGTCATCGCTCGCGGGTGGTATCGTTTTTATCACTGCCGCCCGGAGGTGGTGTGGCCGTGATCCGCATATCATCTAAATATGCCTCGAAACAATAGGGTAATATTGCCCCGGTCACTTCACTCCGTTATGAGATGTTCTCATATTCAAAAAGAGCTTCCGTGTCAGAAGGGGCGTGTTCATCTCCCATAGTATAGTGGCACAGCGTCTTTTCAATGGCGAATGTCCCAGTGTGATGTCACGGACAGAAGATGCAGCCAATATGGCGTCCACTTGGATGTCGTCGAATGACACTTCCGCAACTTTGCGCACGGATGACGCGCTCTCCGCTCATATTTATCTTTTCGTATAGACATTGAAGTGAGTAATGTTATATGTATTTTTCATTACAATATCTAGTTTAGAATCTTTATAGAGATGACACTTGACCTTTAACAATCATTGTTTAAAGAGTGCAGCTGCCAAGTGCTCTACCCTGTAAGCAAACTCTGCTTGGCTTCTGGCAGAAGGCCAGTAATTCACTCATCTGAATGTGAATGTAAATGCAGAATGGGGGTGGGGGGGGTATTACGGTTGTCAGGTGTTTTTAAAGGAGTGGTTTGAGTCAGGTGAGTTAGTCTCTGGGCTTCGGCAGAGGTCACACAACCTTGTATTGAGGTACTCATACCTGTTGTTGCGTATTTCTTTGCGAGTAATTGTTTCGATGACGGTAAGCATAAAAACAGAGGAAAGGAATGGAATTTGTCAAAATGATATTGCAGTGATCGACATGGTGGCGCAGCTGGAAAGCGTTGGCCTCACAGTTCTGTGTAGAGTTTGCATGTTCTCCTCGTGCCTGTGTGGGTTTTCTTTGAGCACTCTGGTTTCCTCCCACATCTCAAAAACACGCAACATTAATTGCACACTCTAAATTGCTCCTAGGTGTAAATTGTGAGCGCAATTGTTTGTCTCCTCTGCGTCCTGGCCGTTGACAGCTGGGATAGGCTCCAGCACCCCCGCGACCCTTGTGAGGATAAGCGGCTAAGAAAATTGATGGGTGGATATATTACAGTGGCACTTACCAGGGTGCGTTTCAGAAGTTGTTTCAGGAGGTAAACAGCAAAAGCTTCGTTGAATGGCAGTCAATATTAATTGAATTGTTTTTCGTGTAAAATTCATATTTATTGGTTTTGCTCTTCGAACACGGCGTGTTTCACGTTCTTACATCTGTTACCTGTTATTGTCTATTTTCTATACTGTTAATCCTAATTAAGGGTCGCTGGTGAGCTGGAGCCTGATCACCATTACCATTTGCACTCATATTCACCTATGGACAATTTGTACTCTTTCAACGAAGCCAAAACATATTCATAATGTGCCCCCACCGCTTCCAAACAATCTGTGCCGTTATTGCACTTCCACACTGAAGTGAAAACTCCGAGTCGTGAATATCGGCGTGCGTGTAAACAACTTGTTGACCACTTCCCGCCGGCCCCGTGGCTGTCTCTCTCCCGTCTCGCTCCTAATAACTGCTGCCACACTGTGATGCAAGCTGTTAAATATAAAGGACAGTTGTCATCTCACTTCATGCGCAAGCAGTTGGACATCATCGCGTACACAGTCTTATTTTCGGTGTTGTCGCAAGTTTGCGCGTCAGATAAAAAAATGAATGAGCGCAACATGAGGGGCGCCTGCGCTGTCAAGTTTGATAACATTCAACGGAAAAACTGTGTAGCATATTTTTGATCGGAATTGTCAGGGCAGTGATCATATTTTTCACAAAATCCATAATTCAGTTAGCATCTCGGTTTTGTGGTCAAGCTTTTTGGTCCAGTACAGTTAGACTCTATGGAAAATCGATTATGATACTCTGTCATCCATTAAAAGTGTGTTTGAAGAGTCAGTTTTAATTAGTTTAAATGTTTAAAGCATTTAGGAAGGGTAAAACTATCCATCCATCCATTTTCTTAGCCGCTTATCCTCACGAGGGTCGCAGAGATGCTGGAGCCTATCCCAGCTGTCAACAGCCAGGAGGCAGGGTACACCCTGAACTGGTTGCTAGCCAATCGCAGGGCACATCGAGACAAACAGCCACACTCACAATCACACCTTGGGGCAATTTAGCGTGTCCAATTAACGTTACATATTTCTGGGATGTGGAAGGACACCGGAGTGCCCGGACAAAACCCACGCAGGCACAGTGGAGTACATGCAAACTCCACACAGGCGGGACCGGGATTGAACCCGGGTCCTCAGAACTGTGAGGCCAACGCTTTACCAGCTGATCCACCGTGCCGGGTAAAACTATGTATTTAAAAATTTGTATGGTTGCCCTTCATCATGGGATTCCCACAATGAACGGTTTATTTTAATTCCTTGTTTATTAGTGGCGGCACGGTGGAGCAGCAACCAGTTCAGGGTGTGCCCCGCCTCGTGCCCGTTGACAGCTGGGATAGGCTCCAGCACGACCACAACCCTAGTGAGGATAAGTGCCTAAGAAAATGGATGGATGAATGGATGTTTGTTAGCGATTCGTAGCAGTGTAGTACTGCACTGTTGTTTACGAACAATTCAATCATTTGCCATGGAGAAACAATTAAAGGCCGGTGTAACATGAGATACAAACAATACAGCGGAAATGCCAAAATGTAATAGAAATTTTTAAACCACTGGGGGAGAAAAAGCAGAACACTAACAAAATACTATTCATGGAAATATGAATGTGTTTTGTCTTAAAAACCTTTATTTACTGTCTAGGGGATGTTTTAAGCAACATTTTAACGTTCTTAAGGTGTAAGATTTTGTTAACCACTTTCATTTTAAAGATGTGTATTTGTTTCATTCATATATTAAAAAGTTATAATAGTATATGTAATAGTTACTATAATAGTAATAGTTCCTGAAACCCTTGTGAGGCTAAGCAGCTCAGATAATAGATATGTAGATAGATAATAGCAACAGTGTTTCAGTAACATGCCAGGGACGTGCATTTGTCAGGTTCAGGAATTATTGCACAATTTTCACAACCTTTTTCTTGTCTCGCTGATAGGCGGTGACGTTGCAATTATCCCCCACCCCTAAAAAATAGACCTTTTGTCATAAGAATCATTATGACTTACTAGTACTACATAATATATATGAATTGGGTAAAAAAAAAAAAAAATGCTATCTCTCGTCCTACGTCTGCCTGTAATTGGAAACACGCGGAAGCACTGCGCCCGAGGAAAAACAACCAATTAGAGAAAGAAGGCCCAATTTACAAGATGTCAGTCATTTGTCGCACACCCCGGCGGCCTCGCGCTGACCTGTTACCGTGTTACCACACACAAACGGGTTATTCATATTACTATAACACTAAATTTAATTGCTTTGAAGTTTCTTTTTTTTTTGCGGCAACCAGCTTGCATCTACTTGTGGAATTACAGCAGGGGGAGGGAGGGAAAGACAATAAAAGTATTTTAATTCATGGGGGAAGCGATTCATCCACGATACTGTGTAGTTGTTTTGTACAGTCATTTCACCGTTTTGGGAAGGTTGTGGGGATGAGGCTTTAACTTTCTGGCTTTAAATCCAGACTTTGACGCATTTCCTTTCAAATCGTACAACCTTGCCGTGTTCAAATGTGAAATTTCCTCTCTAATAGCCACCTCTTATAATGAAAATCCTAATATTACGACCTTGCAATGTGATAGTTTTGCAAAAACCCTGAGCCTGAAGAAGCTACAAAATTTTTCTTCCATATTTTTTTTTTTTCTCCCTCGGTCCACTCGCCGTGTGATTCCTGCAGGTTGCCGGCCTCGTGCCATCCTCCTAAATATAGCGCTGCAGTGTCTGTGACAAACACGTTGCAGAGTTCGCAAAAGGGGTCCCGCGGGGAGTCGCCCGGGTGCATGGTGACGGCGCCCCCCCCGCCTGCGTGTCTTGTCGCTGTCCCACGTGGCTTTCCTGCCAAGTGATGATGATGTTTTAATGTGGCTTTTGATTGGGGTGGTGAGGAACTGCACTGCCTCATATTCACTGCTGTTTCTAATATTTAGCTCTAAATTGCCCCAAGGTGTGGTTGCGAGTGCGGCTGTTTGTCTCCGTGTGCCGTTATTGGCTGACAACCTGTTGACAGCTGGGATAGGCTCCAGCACTCCCCGCGACCCTCGTGAGGATAAGCGCCAAAGAAAATGGATGGATGTATTGCGCTCATTTTTATGCACCAATCCTGTCTCATTGAACTCGTCGTGACCAAACCTGGAGATTGCAATATTTGGCTCCCGTTTATGCTGCGGTATCTGTTGCTTAAGGATTGTAGCACCGCAACACCAATGCTAGTCGTTAGCCCATCTATGGCATTTTGCATTGTTTGTGTCCCCAAGACAGCAACTAATGCTTCGGGGCGTAGACCCCAGAGTGGGGGAAGAAAAATGAGTGGCAATGACAATGGAAACATTTTTCATTTTTACTCAACGAGGCAACAGTTTACTGCAACATTATGTGTATGTGCTGCGTGGACACACGTAATCAAACACAAATACTGAACTGAACAATCAGCGATGTACCACTTATCAGAAGCTAATGCTATTAGCTCACCCGAATTTACTCAGATCCTTTGAGATGATGCAAGGGTGTCACCCTCAGGGGGGGGGGGAATGTGGGTCTTAAACCTTGATAGCGTTTCATGCAGGTTAGGAATTGTAGCCCAGCCAAGCTGATATCTGAGGGGGGGCGGAATTGTGACGTTCCAGTTTGCATAATTTCACAGGGCTCACTTGCAGGCACATTTTTAGCAAGAGGCAAATCGAAAAAATATTGCTTTGGATGTGTAACTTCTCACTTGGCGGATGGGCAGGCACACCAGAGACCTATTTGTATACAATCAATCAAAAGTCAAGAATACGTCCTCCTGAAGACTCTTACTGGGTAGCTCGGTCTTCATTTTTAATTCCCTGCTCATCTTTCTATGCCCGTCATTTTCAATATCCTCCAAAGAGGGAGGAATGAAATGTGAGGCCTCTCTCTTCTCTGCTCCTTCCTGTTGTCCTGTTTTTTTTTGTTTTGTTTTTTTCCCGTCACCGATTGGTATTGCCACAGAGCGCAGGAACTCAGACAGGGGACAATTATTTCCCGCACATAATTGGAGATGCGCTTACCGTGATTGAGAAAATGGACTGCAATGTGTTCATTGCAAGATTGAGAACATTCGGATGAGCTCATCAAGATTCAGATATGGTACTTTAATGATGCATACAAAAATAATTCAACAGTGTTCCGCAAAATTTGAGATTGCATGTCATAGGTGAACAGCAATAAACTTCATTTTAAAAATGAGATTTATTCATCAAACTTGCAATGGCACGCGTAAACGTACTGTAATTTACAGCCTGTAAGCCGCAACTTTTTTCACAAGCTTTCAATCATGCGGTGATGCGGCTAATTTGTGCATTTTTTTCAAACGGCTGCAAGAGGGCACTCGGGCGGAAAAGGTAAGATTGAGACCGGTGGAATATATGTGCCCAGGAAGTGACTTTTACCGGTCCGGCCCTGTTAGCGCTACGCTGGCGTGTTACTGCCGTGTCTCAGTGATTTTTACCAGTATGTATTTTAGCGTTACCATTAGCACGGCAACTCTAGCCTTAAAGTCTCTGTGTACCGTCTTTGTAAAGATCTCGTGTTTCAATGTGGTCTCTTGTGGCTTTTACATGGCTGTGGCCTATGTATGTACCAAATGGTATTTCCTTTACAAATGTACTGGGTGAGGCTTATAACCAGGCGCGCTCCATAGGCCGGGAATTACGGCGTATATAGAATTTATAACCGATTTGACGATCTTCCAATATGTGCACTGCCTGTGGTAGACACATTTCTCTTTGAAATGTACCTGTCGAAATCTGCTTTCCTTTTGGTGTATTTCTATTTAATTTACTTAAAAATGCGCACTCCACCCTACAATTAAATAAAAAAAATAAAATTTGAACTATTTTTTTATCATCACACGGGCTTGTGTGGCGTAACAACGTATAGAACTGCTGTTGTAACACACAAAACATTGCTTGTGAATGTGTTACCCTGGGAAAAAAGTACACCAATAAAATAAAAGTAAATTTAAGTTTAACAGTTTATATTCAGGTTTGTTATTATTTGAATGAGTATTGGCTATGTGATTTACTGTATTTTCCGCCCTATAATGCGCACCTGAGAGCCTTGAATTTTCTCAAAAGCTGACAGTGCGCCTTATAATCAGGTGCGCCTTATAGTGTGGAAAATACAGTAACTACAAAATTATATCCATGTTGTTGGAGTACTCTGCTTTTCTGCTGCTCTTGTTTAACTCAAAGCATAAAATGCAGAAGTTATAAAAGTTAATTTTTAAATCACAATCACAGCAAACGTGGCAGCAGCCAACCAACTAAAAAACCGCCGTCGGTGTCAGACAAGTCACAGACAACACTGTTATGTTTGGGTTTGATTGCGTCTGCGTGCCACTGAGTTTTTGCACAAGGAGCTCTCTTGTGTTGAGCTTTGCGGGGGCGTGAAGAGCAACAAGGGTGATGATGGGCAGATTGAAGAGCAGAGGATGCGCTCTCTGCTTTCACCGAGAGGGAGAAAAAGGAGCGGGAAACATTTTGACTAGAGGGGAAAATCTTCAGGAAATGTCCTTCATTCACAGCAGCAGTCGCAAGGTTACTTCAGGTTACTGCTCAGAGTGTTGGCCTCACAGTTCTGAGGTCCTGGGTTCAATCCCGGACCCGCCTGTGTGGAGTTTGCATGTTCTCCCCGTGCCTGCGTGGGTTTTCTCCGGGCACTCCGGTTTCTTTCCGCATCCCAAAAAACATGCAACATTAATTGGACACTCTAAATTGCCCCGAGGTGTGATTGTGAGTGCTGCTGTTTGTCTCTATGTGTCCTGCGATTGGCCGGCAACCAGTTCGGGGTGTACCCCGCCTCCTGCCCGTTGACAGTTGGGATTGGCTCCAACACTCCCCGCGACCCTCGTGAGGATAAGCGGCTAAGAAAATGGATGGATATTCAGATAAAAGTAGCCGTGCTGATTCAACTCCTTTATTTAACCCATTCGTGGGCAGCGTCCCATTTTTGGGACATCATGATTTTCATACGTTATATCCTTCAGTATATCAAAATATTTAAGTGATCTGATTCTGATTCTGGTTTTTGGGACCATTGACTAAAAAAAAACCCAAGTACCCTCTCGAGGGCAGCGTCGTATTTTTGGCAAGAAATTATAAATTGGTAAAATTTTCATATAATTTAACCATTCACGAAAAAGAAGTGTTATTTCCTTGATTGGGGCCTGTTAGGAGACTTTTATCTCAATAAGGCAAAAAAATTGCCACCCTGCTCATGAATGGGTTTAAATAAAATGAAGTAAAAACTTAGAATGCTCGCAAGATTAGAATCTTGGTCCATCTTCGTCCCTAATTTTGAAGTGTGTCAACTATCAAATACATTTCTTTTCACTATCCAGGGAATTATTTCTTGCTATTTAATTGTTCATTTCAAAATGCAGAAAGTATATGAAGAAGTGTGGTTTCCATTTCTACCAAACTCTAATTTGACTTTTTGCGTTTTTCACCTGATGGTTCACCAAGGGAGCATTTAGTCGCACGTTTCCATTCATGTTTTTTTTTCCATTGTTTAATTGCTGCAGAGAAGCAACGACGAGAACGGGAACTGCTCCAGCGGCAGCATGGAGTTCCCTACCACTAACCTGTACGAGCTGGAGAGCCGAGTGTTCACTGACCATTGGTCAATTCCGTACAAGAGGGAGGAATCACTGGGTAAATGCCTCATCGCCTCGACTTGCCTCGCTCGGCACGGTAAGACTGATTCCGTGGAAAGGGAGTTATATAGTTTCATAACTTGGCTTTACACTTCCATACACTTCGCATGCACAGTGTAACCAACAATGTTCCCTCTAATTTTTTACGTGTCGGACAAACACAATAAGGCCGTGAGCGCCCCCTTTGACCACTGTGAGCAACAACAGACATACGCACTGTGGTCAATCAGCGTCATCCATTGAAGTTACATGGCTCATTAAAAGGCTCAGATTACATCAGAACATTTTTAAGAACAATTTCGTGTTTTTGCAAACTTACACTGAAAATGTCAACAAACAAAAAAATACGTTGCTAACCAAACCAAGCCAACTATGAATTTGAAATGTCCCTTCCAACTTTGTTTTTTTTTTTTTTTTTTTTAACCCACAATGATACCCCCGTCTGTTTTTCTTGGTGTAAAACTGAATTATTGCTTGCGGAATATCTTTAGCAATGCATGTTGCAAGATGAATGATGCTCCTAAACAGTTTTAGGGTTAATGTTATGTTGCCTCCTATATTTAAAATACAGAATTATCTTTTTGGGCACTATATCTTCTATGCTTTTATCCTCGATCAGGCTGTGCCAAGGTGGAATTTTAAGATTACACACCAATTGTAATTACCCCTTTAGAGTGGAGGGGGCGGAGTCAGGTAATCTAGGAAGTAGAGTGTGTGGCCTGGTTTGGCCTGTCAGCAGCTTGTTGTGAGAGGGCGTGTGGTGCTGTGATTAAAAAAATAATAACAATAATAATAGACATCAGGTTGTTGTTCACTGCGCTGGATCTCTTTTCATCTGCGCTGAGGGTGGGCAACAAGTGCGCAAATGCACAGTTGCGCAGCTTAGAGGGAAGATGGGTAACCAATACTTGTATAGAAACACTTCTAGGTCACAATTTAGTGAAAAACTGAATGTATTGCGGTAACTGAGTGTGCTATTTTATGCAACGTGACCGAGTATTCTTACGGGACGCAGAAAACTAGCTGATTCCACTCTATTTGTAACATAGAAACATTGTGTCTGGAATATATTACAAAGCAGAACTTGCTTAGTAGATTTGAAGGAGGTGAATTTGTTTAACTACTGTGGATGCAATATTACTAAAATATGCTTTTCATGTATCTGTATCGGCGGCACGGTGGATCAGCCGGGAAAGCGATGGCCTCACAGTTCTGAGGACCCGGGGTCGATACCGTCCCAGCCTGTGTGGAGTTTGCATGTTCTCCCCGTGTCTGCGTGGGTTTACTCCGGGCACTTCGGTTTACTTCCACATCCCAAAAACATGCAACATTAATTGGACACTCTAAATTGCCCCTAGGTGTGATTGTGAGTGCGGCTGTTTGTCTCTATGTGATGTGCCCTGCGATTGGCTGGCAACCAGTTCAGGGTGCACCTCGCCTCCTCCCTGTTCACAGCTGGGATAGGTTCCAGTGCTCCCCGCGACTCTCGTGAGGATAAGCGGCAAAGAAAATGGATGGATGGATGTACAGTATGGTCTTCGGCATGGACATACCGTGCCTGTCACTGGACAATCCTGCATACCCAATTTTGACAACCCCAAATAATGTGGAATATTTTGATATCGTTTACAATTGAAACAAAAAAAAAATGGGGCTTTAACGGCCCGTGTTCTTTTGAGGGTAGCATGTATTCTTTTTCTTAAATTGAAATTCAACATTTTCGTCTCCATCAGGCCTCGCCGACGCCGACGAAAACTGCAAGAGGTTCGTGGAGCGCTGTATGCCGGAGGCCTTTAAAAAGGTAAGGACGCGAGCTCGCCAGCAGACTTTGAAGCTCTCGCTGAGTACTTTTACTCACGTTTTCATTTTTCGTCATCTCGCTGTCGACAGTTGCTGACCAGCAGCGCCGTGCACAAGTGGGGGACTGAGATCCACGAGGGAATCTACAACATGCTCATGTTGCTGGTGGAGCTGGTGGCAGAGCGGGTCAAGCAGGACCCGGTTCCCGTCAACCTAATGGGTGTCTTGGCGATGGTGTGTATTTTTTTTCTACCTGCTTTTATGTTCTCCCCTTGCAACCCGAGTTTAACATTTTATGCTTCATCTGTGAAATTGCTCAAATTTGCATTACTTCCTGTTGTTTCCAGGCCTTAAACCCAGACAACGAGTACCACTTCAAGAACCGGATGAAGGCCTGTCAGAGGAACTGGGCCGAGGTGCTTGGAGACGAGGCCAACATGTTTGCGGTTTCTCCAAGCAACACCTATCAAAAAGTAATTCTGAAGTCGCAGAGGGTATATTTTATGTTCAAGTAAATGTGCAAGATTGTAAAGCTAGGTAAAGTCCAGCGATGTTGGGTAAGGGAAACATTTTATCGATCCTAATGGAAATTCTGTTAGGCCCGTCGGACCTGGAAGTGGGTCAGCTAAAACCGTACTGCAATAACTGCCCATAAAAACTCGAGTGTGTGAATGTGTGTTTAGGCAAACTGCATTTACAAACCCTTTAGGGCGCAGTTAAATATTTAATTTAGTCTGATATGGGTTATTCAGTAAGTAAGGGCAGGAGAATGAATGTCTTCGAGATTGCGTTGACCCGCTACCGTAAGCCACCACAGATGCATTAATTATTTACTTTTGCACAAAGTTGCTGTAGACACACGTTGGTTTACAATAGCTAATCAAATCGCGCTCGAGGGGAGGTCAGGAAGTTTTTCATCTCCGGTGTTGTGTAACAGACACAAAGATACAGTTGTGCGTGTTTGTGGGTACACACACTTTGGTGATAATGTGAAATGAGCCCACTAAAAGTGTAATGATCTCTTTTAGGAGCCTCACGGTTGGCTGGTGGATTTAGTCAATCAAGTAAGTCATCTCAACCGCATCGTGGCTGTGCACCAACACACATTACAAATAAACACCAAAAAGGTTTTCTATGCGATTTCTGCCTTTTATCCACAAGCACAACGTTTGTGTTGGTTCAAGTGGATAATTCTGGTTGCCTGCATCATTTTTTTTAATCTCTTTCCGTTTATATTTCAAATAACCATAATCCCATACTTCTGTTTAGACTGAAGGAACACTTGAAACAAACCGAATGTGTAGAAACCCAAGTCGCACATACAGTAAATAACTTCTCTAGTGTCAATGGGAGTCTGTGAGTACAGTGATGCCTCCTTTCTTGACCACAATCCGTTCCAGAAAACAGTTGAAGTGATTTGTTCGAAAACCGAATCAATGTTTTACATTACAATGAATGGAAAAAGACATAATAAGTCCCAAGCCTAAAAAAATGAGCTTTTTAAAGCATTTTTTTTTAGCTTTTCCTGATAATAAACTCCATAGCAGAAATACATGTATAGTTTAAATACTTAAAATAATTTAAGAAATATATTTATTTTTTGCTTAAAATGTATGCGTTAGTAGTAGAGTACACTAGGCTGGGAGTGCATTGCCGTATCTCTAGCGACTCAGCTCCCAGCCTTGTAAACTTTTTTTTATTAACAAAAGTGCAGAATAACTTGAAAACAAGCAACTTGCCTTTTTTGGAGCCATGATTGGGGGTTAACACGATAGTCCTCCATAAGAAGACAAAAAACAGTCACTACCAGGACACAGTGTGTGTACAGAGGCTGTGTTATACATAATAACAAAAGTGCGCTGGTTGTGCTGTTTTTTTTTTTTCGGGGGGTTGTTCGAATTCACAATAACAAAACGCATCGTAGGTGGGTCAACCCCTTGTGCCTCATGCGATCTTATGTCCGTTTGTTTTTTCGGGGGGCGTTCGAATAGACTGAGAAAACGCGTCCTGGGTTCTGCGCGCATTATGTTATTTCCCGGTGTGGGAATTCACAACAAAGCAAGTCGTGGGTCAGCTGGTCTGGCTGCACGCAGTATGTTATTTCCGGGTTTTGTCGGGGGCGTTCGAGTACTGGTTTTCGTTCGAAAACAGAAGCAAAAAAATTTCTAAATTTTCGTTCGAAAACGGAGACGTTCGAAAACCGAGGCTTTACTGTAATATATTTTCTAAAGCTTGGAAAAGAATACAAAAAAACCCCCAAACTATTTTTGATACGACTTTCACTTTTGTCCTGGTCCTAGATTAATTGATTATTTTTTTTCATAAACCTATGTGGGTTGGGCATACAATTGTATGTATGCCACAATAATAAAACTTCCTTTATTCAATTAGAATAATCCATTGATTTTAAATTAGAGGTCATCACACTAACTACGTCTCCATTTTGTTTTTTTAATGACGGACAGACATCTAATATAGCCAATTTACACCATATTTGATTGTCTATACTTTTACGATAGTGTTTTTTAAATTTCTACATTTCTGTTGTTTTTTTTTTTTTGTAGATGGGGGTGTTTGTGTCAATAATTTGCATATCTAAATATCATCAAGCTCATGTGTGCGATCTGTGTTTATGCTGCCACCACAATGGCAAATATCCCAAACGCATCAGATTTTTATCCACATTAAGAAATGGTCTGATGCGTGTCTGAAGAAATCCAATTCCAATCCTTTTTGCTGTTTATACTGCCATGATGCACACACATCCTGATTGTGCCACTTGAGAGAAACAGGGTTAAAAAAAATAATAACAAAACGTATAAATGTAATTGTTTTACTTGAACCATGTCCAGCCTAAGAAATGTGTTTTTCGGTAACTCTTTGTCCAAAACTGACTTTCTTCAGGTTTCCTGTTGTCTAATATGGTGGTTTAGACTTAAAGCACCCCCTGTTACTTTGGCATGTTCTTGACAACCTGCCAAATCATTTTCATATGCCAATACATATCCAGAGTTGTTTTTTTGTTTTGTTTTTTTTTACTTTTGTGTTGCACAAGCATTTAAAAACACACTGTATGTGCTTGGTTCTTATCCTTGCTTTTGTCTGCTTTTTTTTTTGTGTAGTTTGGAGAGTTGGGAGGATTCACTGCGATCCAGACAAAGCTCAACACGGAGGAGATCGAAATAGCGGTAAATCTAACCTGCCGCATGCCCCCACCCCACCCCCCTCTCTCTTCCTTGCTTAAAAACGACCTGACATACCTTTAAGAGTAATGGCATTCTTTCCACCCCGGTTCTGAACGAAGATACAGTCTGGCTTTCAGACAGGCGTCCTCGCACTCTTGGATGCACTCAGCTGCGGGGGGAGGGGGGTGTGCTCGAGGTTCCACTTATCCCGCCACCGTGTAATGGTTGAAATGCGCTATTGTGTTATCTCGACTGAAGTCTCCTTGTATTCGTGCTTCTTTCAGGGAACCTTCCCGGAAACACGGTGGTGTGAAGTCATTGATTTTTTTATTTATTTATTTATTTTTCTCTCTTCCCCCCCCCCCCCCAAGGTGGGGGCTCCTTCTGACCAGTAGCATATTAATAAGTAAAGGGGGATAGCGCATGCGCTCTGGTGTTTATACCCTGTGAGTATTCAAGGGGATATGTTTCGAATAATCAAGCTTTAAATGGGTTGTATATAAATAGTTGGGTATCTGGAGTGCCTGCCCGCCCGTCATGTCTGAAGCTAAACAACCAAGTATAGCGAAGGCAGTTTGCCATGCGCGCATTCATTCCCCACTTCTGTGGAACCTGTTAGCTAATTTAACTTACCTCTTAATAACTTCCCTCTCTCTTGTTATCTTGTGAATTAGGTGATGCTCGAAATACATTATATGATCAAATTATATAGAAATTGAAGAAATTTGAAAGGATGCACATACTTTTTTCCTTCTATGTGTAAGGCATATATTTTTAAGGGTAATGTGAGATGAGTTTGAAATTCTATTAATTTTGGGGTTCTGTGATTATAATTTGAAGCAGAATTTTCAGTATTAATAGGCAATTATAAAAAAAAAATTAGTGTGTCAGTTACTTGTTACTACCTATGAGGTATACAGTGTCTGCATGACATGCAGGAGAAATGAATAATTGGAGTATGACAAAAATGAATCTTGAGTTTTAGGATATTTTGACAAGCACTTGTCGGACAATTTTTTTAAACATCTATAAACGATTTTAAATTTGCGAATTTAAAAGAATGCACAATATGTTTTCTTTGAAGGAAACTTAGCAGAAAAGCCAGTGAAAGTGAGAGATGAACACATAACGAGGGGAGGATGGCCTCCTCTTGTCCAGGCTCCCAGGGGCGATGCATTCATTTGTCTTCTGAGAACAGGAAGTCAAGTGCAGCAATAGTGAATAGCTGAGGGGAGGCAGCCAGTAGCAGGATGAGGCTTTAAGCCGATGGAACGTTGTCAGACTGGAACACACAAGCCATTCATTCATTCAGCACCGGTGATTTTACATTGAAATTCAGACAGAAGTTCTATTTGCACTGCCACCATCCCGATCCTATGTTCACAGTCCACTGAAATTGGAGTCTTATTAAATCACATGTACGTCCCGTGCTGCTGTTCACGTGCACTCTGCATTCTGTAAGTAGAGCGCCCACCCCAAATCTTACAGAAAGTGTAAAAGTCGCACTTTGAAATACAAATGAAGTCTTTTCCGGAGTCAGCTCGTTTTCTTAAAACACTCAACTTTAATCATCTTTTCTCATTAAAATGAACGGAATGCCCATTAATTCATTAAACCCGCTCAACAAAAACGTTTGAAATATTTGAAAATCAGCATTCTTTAATGTGGTGGTGGTCACAAAAAACATACAAGAATGAGACAAATATATTGCAAAGCAACTAAACAGTTTTTGCCACATTTTTTTTCCTTCACCTAAATGAATAACTTCTGGTGTGTGCGCTCTGGCCATCCGGGTCGGTAAAATGCAAACATCTGGAAATACTGTACATCATTCACTGTGATTTGACAGGCGCGTATGCGCCTTTGAGCCATCTCACTCGCGAATCTGCACAGTCGACCACAAAGAATCACATGTGTAAAATTTGTTACAAGTAGAAATACATAGATATTGAAAGATGTCGCTTATTTTTGTAGTCTTGCGCAATTGCGGACTTGTCGCACACTCAGCGCACATCAAAACTGATCTTAAAGGGGTACACTCATAATTACAAACAGAACACACACCCGTAACTTTATATCCGCGGGCATGACTGGTAGACCACACACGTAACTTTATATCTGCGGGCATGACTGACCACACCTGTACGTTTTTCAAATGACTGGTACATGAAGCCGGTCTCAGCTCCTTACTAAGCCACAGTAATATTAATCATGCTTCACAGAGGATAAAGAATACTGTATATGCCTCTGAGTATTGTAATATTGTCTGTTTATTGGTCTATCATTTGTTTGAAAATATCCATTGCTTAAAGGATTATAAGACGGGGATACGAATTGTATTTGTTAGCCTGTCTGATGTTTTGCATTGTGTTAGCATTAAGCGTGTGTACTTTAAGGCAAGATTGTGTTTTTTTTAAATACACAATGTGATAATGTATTTTTTTTTAAATTCGATATGGCAGTAAATCAATTGGAAGTGGCAATAATCAGCTGAAAGCATCCCTCAACAATTTTTCACAATCTGCCAAACTGCTGATTGTTGTAAAATGAATTTAGTTCAGGGCCACCGTAGCGTGTCCATATCGCAAATCTTTGCCCTCAAGTCAAAGAAAAAAGTTGTCCGAACCGAATCAAAATCAGCTTTATTGGCCAAGTGTGTAAAAAGACACAAGGAATTTATCTCACGCAGTCGGACATTCAAAATAAAAGAACAACAAAGCAACAAGAACAGAGAACAAGACTTTTCTGTTTATCGGAACTATTCCTTATAAAAGTGCCTCATACTGTGTCTTCAACAGCTTGTTAGTTAAAACACTTGTATCTCAAGGCACCACTGTACTCAACTGATTTTTAACCATTCTTTTTCATTTATTGGTGTTTTTATAGTCAACCAAACGGGTAACCTTTAAAAATGAGTGACAATCTTTTTGTGTCCCGCAGTATGTGTCCGCTCTGGTCCAGCCTCTGGGCGTTTGTGCAGAATACCTCAACTCGAGTCTTGTCCAGGTAAGCTGTCATGCCATGTGTGGGTGCATCTCAATAAATTGGAGTATCTTAAAACCATCCACTATATATTTTTTTTTTTATTTTTACTCACTGTGCAATATATTTGTCATCTTAATTATTTTATTTACATTCACAATTACAACAGCCCCAAAAGGGGAAAGGGCTGAAGTGTAGTTTTCTTGATTTATTGTGTCATATGTCAGACGAGTACACGAAAAATAACATTCGTAAGCATTTTAGAATTAATAAGTATGGCAAAAGTATGGATGCAAATATATGCCACCAGGATTTGAATTTGAAATGCCACAGAAAACTGGGTTTGAATTTGAAATGTAAAGCGATCACATTTTCAATAGTTGTATTTCAGTGTAACTTTTCAATGTTAACAATTCAACTGGTTAAAATTCGCTATCTGAAATTCAACCGTCTGGTCCACCAGGCAGGGTTACTTCAGGTCAGAACCGAACACCCAGCTAATCGCAGTTATGCTTTTTTTAAATATGTGACGTCACGTGACTAAGAAAGTGTAACTGACCTGAAGTCACCCTGCCTGGTGCCACAGGCGGTGAATTTCAGACAGCGAATTGTTGCCAGTTGAATTGCTAACATTGAAAAGTTACATTGAAATACAACTATTATAAATGTGATCACTTTACATTTCAAATTCAAATCCTGGTGACACTTATTTACGTCCATGCAAAAGTCATTTTGAAGTTATCCTCCGGGTGCCCTCCATCAGACTGGCTCTGTCTGGTCTCCTGCAGACAGCCACTTCCTCTTTTTGGGGCAGATCTGTTTCCTGCTAAATTGCTAAATAAGCTCGATAATTCATTAATTCAGCAAAGCGTTTTCTTTATTGCAAAGCAAATGTATGATAACTGAATTTTGCAATTTTCTCCAACAAGTATAATAAATGTAGGTTTTGTTATACAAGCATGCATTTCTCGTTAGTCATGATTTTCTGTTCGTATGGTTCTGTATTCTTTTTTTTGTTTGTTTGTTTGTTCCTATGTTGATGTGAGCCCTACCAAAGATTTTAAAAAGTGATGTGTTGGGTTTTTTTTTTTTGTGTGTGCATGTTTTCCAGCCTATGCTTGATCCAGTCATCCATAAGATGATCACATATGTACAGAACCTGGAAGAAAAGGACCTCAAAGACAAGGTAGTGTTTTGTGTATTTTCCAAGGCTTGGCCAACATATAAAAGTCTCTTTTCAATTTCAACACCCCCTCAAGTGGAACAACGGTTTTCATTTACAGCGTAGGGTTTTCTGCTCCATTTAAATAAAGGCTGTACAGAACAAGTCGTATTATAGTAAGGCTTTAACAATCTTTTGTGGTTAAACCGTAGCGGCTGGTGAGCATCCCTGACCTGTTGTCGGCCATCAAGCTCCTGTGTATGAAGTTCCAGAGGGACATGGTCACGGTGGTGGATGACCTGCGGCTCGACACGCTGCTGCGCATGCTCAAAACCCCCCATTTCTCCACCAAAATGAACTCCCTCAAAGAGGTAAGCCGCCGCAAACACTTTTTATGCCTTGTTGTGCAGTATTTTTCACCTTGGTTGTTATCTCGCAGGTGACAAAGTTAATAGAGGAGAGCACGGTGGCAAAGACTGTGAAGAATGCAATTGATACAGATAAACTGCTAGACTGGCTTGTGGAGAACTCCGTCCTGTCAATAGCGTTGGAGGGTAAGAAAATGCAGTCATTGACAGTGATTGATAAACATGGCTAAAGCTTTAGGTACAGTTTGCACACTAATAAAAGTCAGAACAGGGGTAAGGCAAGTCAAAAAATGATTTCTGTCATTAACCTAAACTAACGCAGTAGTAAAATCATCATTACAGGAAATAGACAAATTAATTTTACGAGGAAATGTTGCATTGTAAGTCCGTCCTGAAATTTCACAGAAAGCCCAGTGTGTTATTTATTTATTGTGAGTAGTGTATTTGGACTCTTAAGCCGTAAATATAAAACAATCAAATTAAAAGTTTCAGTACAGCGGTAAGTGAGGGTTCCATCTTGTGCTGCATGGAGACATATTCTTATGCTGTCGCATGAACTAACCGTAATTTCCGGCCTACAGATCGCACCTGATTATAAGCCTCACCCAGTACATTTGTAAAGGAAATACCATTTGGAATTTACATAAGCCGCACCTGTGTATAAGCCACAAGTGCCCACATTGAAACACGAGATATTTACACAGAAAGAGTTTTCAAAGTTTTAATACCTTAGCTTAGCGTAACATAGCAACAACACGGTAGCACAAACAGGGTTGGTTTAAAAATAAAAATAAAAAAACATACTGGCAAAAAAAATTACAGCCACTCAGCACTAACAGGACCGGTTAAAAATAACATACCTAAAACACTGAGATGTGGCAATAAAACAGCAGCAACACCCTAGCGCGGCGCTAACAGGGCCAGTAACAAAAAAATTCCATACCGATAAAAATCACTGACACGGCAGTATCACAGCAGCAACACCCTAGCACGGCGCTAACAGGACTGGTTAAAAAAAAAAAAAAACATACCGGTAAAAATCACTGACACAGCAGCAACACGCTAGAGCCATGCTAATGCTAGCACAGCACTAACGGTAACGCTGTGCTAACAGGGACGGTTTAAAAAAAAAAAAAAAACATACCGGTAAAAATCACTCAGACAGGGCAGTAACACGCGAGCACAGGGCTAACAAGGCCAGACTGGTAAAAGTCACTTGCTCGGCACATATATTCCACTGGTCTCACTCTTACCTTTTCCACTCGAGTGCACCCCTTGCGGCCGATAGGAAAAAAAAAAATGCACAAATTAACCCCATCACTGCATAAGCCGAAGGGTTGAAAGCGTGTGAACAAAAGTCGTGGCTTATAGGCTGGAAATTACGGTACTTCATTGCACGTTCTCTGTAACATCCCAAAACATGTTGGGATCATGAGAAAACAAGCACCGACTATATTATTAAAAAAATCTTCAATTTAAAAAGTCAGAATTTTGTCCAGCAATTTTTTTTCCCCTCCATTCAGGCAAGTTGAAATGCCATTGATTTGTTCCACCCCCCCAAAAGAAATCTTTTTGATACAGCTCTTGTTTTGAATCACATTAGTGTTTGCGTTGTCTGTCTCTCTCTCTAAACAAATTCAAAGCCTTTTGTTGACACATGAAATGAAGAGGATCGAAATAGCCAAGTCAAAGGTTGTAATTTTTCCTTGTGGTCATTACAGGAAATATTGATCAAGCACAGTACTGTGAGAGAATAAAGGGAATCATTGAACTGCTGGGAAGTAAACTCTCCCTGGACGAACTCTCCAAGATCTGGAGGATACAGGTTAACATTAGCGTGCACACCTACTTGTGTTGTCATTCAAACTGGGTACACACTGTCCATCTCATACTGTCTGTTTGCAATTCAGGCCGGCCAGTCCTCAACGGTGATCGAAAACATTCACACAATCATCGCCGCCGCCGCGGTCAAGTTCAGCTTCGATCAGCTCACCCACCTTTTTGTGCTCATACAGAAGGTCGGCGACACTGGAGGATGAGTGGCGTCAACTAAATAACGTCGTCCTTCGACTAAAATGTGTGCGACTGTCATTCAGAGCTGGGAGGTGGAGAGCGATCGCGTCAGGCAGAAGCTGCTCAGTCTGATCGGGAGGATCGGCAGGGAGGCGCGCTCCGAAACCACCACTGGCAAGGTGAGTCGCGCATCTGTCTTTCATTAGTCAAGCAGATGGACTCGAGTGTGAGCAGCCGGTGAAAACTGCATGTTTCAGGCTTGGTTTACAAGTCTGATTTAATACCTACAATGTTCTCTCGCTAGATCACAGTTCATCATTTGTGCCCTTGTAATGTCTCAAAATGTTTGAAGCTATTATGATTAAGGTGAGAGGAAGCAAGAATGCGTTCCCTCTTATTTGTTGGACTGTGCAAGTGAGTGTTATTGCATCCTCAAAGTGATGTTATATAAGTGTCTTTTTTTTTTTTTTTTTTTTTTTTTTTTACAGCAAGGTAGTGAGAACAGGTGGTATGAAATATACCGTAATTTCCGGCCTACAAGCCGCGATTTTTTTCACACGCTTTCAACCCTCATGGGGCTAATTTGGACATTTTTTCTAGCGGCCGCAGGGGGGCACTCGAGCGGAAAAGGTAAGAATGAGACCGGCGGAATATATATGTGCCGAGGAAGTGACTTTTATCGGTCCGTTAGCTTGTTGCTGCTGTGTTACTGGCATGTCTCGATCTTTACCGGTAAATTTGATTTTAACCGGCACTGTTAGCGTTAGCGCGGTGCTAGCGTTAGCGTTCTGTGTACCGTCTTTCTTTGTAAATATCTTGTTTGAATGTGGGTTTCAATGTGGGTTCTGCGGCTTTAACACAGCTGTGACATATGTATCTACCAAATGATATTTCCTTTACAAATGTATTCGGTGAGGCTTATAACCAGGTGCACTCTGTAGGCCGGGAATTACGGTAATAGTTTTAAAAATGCACAATAGTGTATAAGATGTTCAGTTTTTTGATGACATCAAGCTGGCATTTATGGGGCACAATATCTACCACCTGTACTTTAATTCTGCAGTTGCACTGGCAGATATCTGTTCTGACAATATCTGATAGTTTATTTTTTTTTTTTTTTTTTCAACTTTACACCGCCATGACAGAAAAATATCAAAATTGTCACAAAACCACGCAGCATGAATCCAGCCTGATATACTAATTGTGTGCATGTGCGTTGCGTTCAGGTGCTGGAGGTGCTGTGGGAGCTGGCGCACCTCCCCACGCTACCTACCAGTTTGGTCCAGCAGGCACTGGAGGAGCACCTGGGGATCTTGAGCGACGCCTACGCCGTCAAGGAGACCGTCAAACGCAACTACATCATCAAATGCATCGAGGACATTAAGAAGGTGGGCGAGGAGTAGCCGTGTGTTCTTTCTTGCATGTTTTATTTTTTATTTGCTCCTTGAGTGTACACTTTTACTATGCGGTTTTTTTATGGTTGTAAAGTTGAGGCGGCTCAAAGTTCAACGGGTTTTGACGGTTTTACACCGAGCAGTACGTTTCTTCAGATTCTCGCTACCACGTTCAACTGGAGGTGGCACGTCCCTGTTAACTGCGCTTAGGTTTCTTTATGCCGTGATATGTGCGAGGCTCCAGCATACATACAAGTTTTTTTTAATATTGGAATCAAATGTCAAAGAAAATATTATAAACAGAAAGAAAATGATTGAGTGGACTGATATGCTTTCAATATGATGCCTCAATTATTACAATTATAGTGTACTTCAAATCCACTACCCCCCCTGAAATTAGGCTCCTTAGAGTTGTTGGTCCTGTCTCATGGAAGTAAGATTCTATTCACCCTCACCCCCTGACAGCGAGGCCATTCAGCTTTTGTTACCATGACTACCGGGTGTTGGGAGTAAGCGAGTGTATAACGATTCCCGAGGAGCTGACGCTCGGAAGAAAAAACTGCTTCCCGTGTAGCCCCAGTTCCAGTGTATTTTCCATTGCGGAGGCAGCACTTCACCGCCAAACCGGAAAATTGCACTTGTGATTTAGTCTGTGGAAGAGCCACGTATGAGGCAAATCCAGCTCACAAAAATTGGACAATTTGCTCCATGTATCAAAAGCTAAGGCTGGTTAAGCTGTTACCATGACTACAGGGGGGGGGGGCGCTAGGGTATTGCAACCAGGCTTTACACAATCAGGATTTTTGGTGCCGATCACCGATCAGCAAGTTGAAACAAACAGTAACCGATTACCAATCCGATCAGGCAACGTGTGTATTTCTTCATTTATTGTATGTACTTGTGAACTGTATGACTTGTTCATTTGTTGTATATATCTCTGTACATATACAGGCAGTCCTCGGTCTACGACTTGAGATCCGTTCCTAGAGTTGCGACTTAACTGGAATTTTGACTTAAGTCGGATTCCACCATTAAAGTCAAAATTTACATCAAAATACTTTGTATCAAAAACAAACGCATCGAAATAAACAAGATGATGTAGTTAGCATTACTGCTGAGAGGTGGACTGAGAAGAAGAAGGGGAGGCTGTGCTTAACTGTTGCGAAGGAACCTGGTCCTCAATCCTCTCCATCTCGACAAGTATCAAAGAACCTTGTTTTGTGATCGTTGTATCCGACATAGGAACGGAACCCTTCATCACATGCACTAAAATACGGGATTTGTCTTTAATAACGGTCGACCAACTGAAGCCTTGGTGGTGTTGGTGTCTCTCCTTTCTCCAATCTTTTTTATTATCTTGAGGTTCATTTCCATGGTAATGGATTTTCTTTTGGCTGTAGAAGCATAGCTAAAAGACAGCTTTCTTGTTTGGGGTGATAATGTTAAAAAAGGAGGGCAAAAAGTGCGAAGATGCTCCCGACGTACAAACACGGACAAGCATTGGCCAGACAAAATGGCGGACGGGCGTTGTTAAGTTGAAACGACTTTGGTCGAGACCGTCTTAACCCGAGGACTCCCTGTACTGAGTACTGTGACTTCAGAATTATTCTCTAGCATTTTAGACAAAATTTAAAACATCAATGAGCTCTCAGGGACATTCAGGGATTGGCCACTGACAGCTTAAATTTCAGTCAAATCAACATTGCAAAATGACAGAAATAATGGGTGCTAACTTACTGTGATTAAACTACATTATTACAGTTAAATTAACAAATGCTGTTAATGACACACTTACTCTAACTTTATAACTGTCCCAGCTATATGTATGGGTGTTTTCCAGTTTGTGTCCATTGGACTTTGTTTTTTTTAGCTTATCTGTTTGCCACTCTACATCGCTTAAACACTGCATGCTCCTACCTGTGTGCGTTCTTTAGATGCCCGATCAAATTTCTGTTGTGGCATTTGGACGTTCCCCACGACATACTTCAGTTGTGCATAGACTGCAGATAACTCGTGTTGTTTGAGACACCGCAAAATAATCCCTCGAGGACGACTCATTTTTGAAAAAAAACTTTTATGGGCCGCCAGATCGTTACAACACCATGCCGCAAGACAATTGACAAGGCTAAAAACAAACTAGCTTTTGGATTCATATGTGATGGCGACGCAGAATTAATGCCTTCTGCAAAGCTGATTGACATCATTGATGACTTTGGCAAATTATGACATGAAAGCCAATTAGCATTAAATGCTAATTATCGACCGAGACTGATCAAACCGATCATCGGTGTAAAGTCTTAACTGCAACAAAGTGAGAGGCCATTTGTTTTCAAACAGACCAGAATATGAAGGGAAAAAATGACAGTTGAAGTGTATTTTCCTAATTATCCATTTACAAACGATTGAAAAGACAATTTCAATTTTCCATACGTCCCCTTCGCGTGTTACTTTTAGTGGGATTTTAGAACTTCTTTTCTCTGTAATTTTATTTCCATGCCGCTATTGGATTCAGCAGAATAATGCTGATAGAATCATTTCTTTGTGTATCTATCTCAGCTCCACATAGCTGACTTTATTATTTTATTGTTCTTTAGCCCGCAAACAAGTTGAGACTCAGCCAAGTAGTGCTCTCTGATCAATTGTTTGAATATTATGCCTACTGCTCGTGGTCTGCCGTTTGTCATCCCTGGCCTACGCGAGTGTCTTGCGGAACGCGATGATGTCCTCATACTTTGTGTGACTCAGCTCCAATGAAATGTGTGCTGTCCAGACTCAAGAGGACCAAAAAGGCAGCGACAGTCAAAGTTCTTTTCTCACTGGCTCTTGGGGAAAGAGGAAATCTGTGTCAGTGAAAGTAAGAGAAGATGACTGATTTTTCTTTTTTTTTTTTTTAACCTTGTTAAATTCCACCGACTTCTCTCGTCTTCAATCTTGCTGCTTCACGCCTACCAACCAATCACCGCGGAGGGTCGGGGGGAGTGGGGTTTTTCATTGGTCACAGATTTGATAATCTCACCCTTGATTGTAATCTGAGCGAACTCAACCAGGTGTGTGTTAATCTTGGGTTTGGGACTTGCTACTGATCGCGCAGTTGTGTTGATATCTGGCCTTGTGGGAAGAGGCTGCTGAAATGGATGAAGGTCCAGTACTT
Organism: Syngnathoides biaculeatus; assembly: GCF_019802595.1. Taxonomy (NCBI): domain Eukaryota; kingdom Metazoa; phylum Chordata; class Actinopteri; order Syngnathiformes; family Syngnathidae; genus Syngnathoides; species Syngnathoides biaculeatus. Next base: position 5,466,105 of record NC_084646.1, read on the forward strand.
ACTTGCTGAATGAGTGGTCATTTTATGGTGGGTGTTCTCGCACGTTTGCAAAGGAGTCCAATCAGAGCTGTGGATCTGCGATTAAATTTTAGAAGTGGAAGTAACATATTTTGCACCCACGGCTCTGATTGTCTTCCTTACATGGAACACGCTACAAATATCCAAGGTCAGCGATGGCAAACCAAGATGCGATGATTAAAGGCCATCACAGTCCTTTGGTCTTGTAGTTTGTGTTCCTTCATTCAATATTTATAGTGTTCTCCTCTGATGGTCTGCGTTTGTTCGTCTGTGCGTGTGTACATGTCAGGCTTCCCAGCCGAGCAGCCCTCAGGCGGTCTGGGTGGTACCCGCTCTGCGTCAGTTGCACGAGATCACCCGCTCCTTCATCAAGCAGACCTACCAGAAGCAAGACAAGGTAACAAGTCATTATGTGCGCATTGCTTCAGAGGCGATAGAACCACGGAATATTAGTGTCGTGAAAGATCAGCTGGTGTCCCGTGGTAAATTAATTTGAGCGAAAAATATTCACGACAAGGACCGTAATTTCCGGCCTACAGAGTGCACCGGATTATAAACCTCACCTGGTACATTTGTAAAGGAAATACCATTTGGTACATACATATGCCACAGCTGTGTAAAAGCCGCAAGTGCCCACGCTGAAACACGAGATAGTTACAAAGAAAGACGGTACCCAGAGTTTTCAAAGTTTTAATACCTTAGCTTAGTTTAACATAGGAACAACACGGTAGCATGAACAGGGCTGGTTAAAAAAAAAAAAAAAAAAAACGCGGGAGCTACACAGTAGCAACATGGAAGCACAACACTAACAGACCCGGCTTAAAAAAAAAAATACCTAAATCACTGAGACGCGGCAATCACACAGCAGAAACACGCTAGCACGGCACTAACGCTAGTGCGGCGCTAACAGGGCCAGTTTAAAAAAAAACATACCGGTAAAAATCACTGGGACACGACAGTAACACAGCAGCAACACGCTAGCACAGTGCTAACAGGGCCGGTTAAAAAAAAAAAACAAAAAAAAAACATACCGGTAAAAATCACTGGGACATGGCAGTAACACAGCAGCAACACACTCTGACAGCGCTAACACTAGCGCAGGGCTAACAGGGTCGGTTAAAAAAAAAAACACAACATACCAGTAAAAGTCACTTCCTCGGCACATATATTCCACCAGTCTCACTCTTACCTTTTCAGCTCGCGGGCATTAGAAAAAATGCACAAATTACCCGCATCACCGCATAAGCCGCAGGGTTGAAAGCGTGTGAAAAAAGTCGCGGGTTATAGGCTAGAAATTACGGTAATTTTTTTTTTTTCCCCATCTATGCCAGCAATTAAACATGCTAAAAAAAAAATCATCTGTTGTCATCTATTTTTAAGGGTACTGTTGTAAAATAAGTTTGAAAGCGTCTAATCCATTACATCATTACAGTTTTGTTATGTAAAATATGAGCTGTGGCTGCATAATGGTTGGTAAACAGTGCTCCAGACCACATGTTAAAGCAGCAGCAAGCGCTAGAAGCCATTAAGTGTAAGGCCGTTTTAACCAGCTAGAAGCGAAAAGAGAATCTGATTACGCTGCATTCCATGAAAAACTGTTGCGATAAACTCCGAGCGTCCAGTGTACCCGTTCCAGCTGTATCTAGTGGTGCTTGGCAACAGTGTGGAATCAAGAAAAGTGGAATTACTCAAAATGTTACATTTAATCCTCCTGTTATGTTTGCGGGTCCAATTAACCCGTTCATAACTCTAGCAAACAATATTTTTCTTAAAATTTGTAACAAATGCATTCTACTTGCCCAGTTTTCCCTTATAATGATATTTGAAGAAAAATACAATTTACATTTTTGGGTGATTAAATGTTGACTGTGACCCATGAATTTTGTCCTTCAGAGCATCATCCAGGACCTGAAGAAGAACTTCGAGATTGTCAAGCTGATCACAGGTTCCCTCGTCTGCTGCCATCGACTTGCGGTGACCGCGGCCGGAAACGGTTGCCTGTCGGGCTCCACCATGGTGGACGGAAGATACACGTACCAGGAGGTCCGTCTGTGCTTTTCTTTCTTTAGTTTTACATAGTTCCCTACAACTGTACTTATTCTGGGACCCGTGTTCGCCTCTATTTTCAGTATCTGGATGGCCACCTGCGCTTCCTGGCCTTCTTTCTTCAGGAGGCCAGCCTCTACCTGGTCTGGAACAGGGCTAAGGAGATCTGGGAGTGCCTGGTGTCCGGCCCAGATGTTTGTGAACTGGACCGTGAGGTATGCATTATGCAAATTGAATGTTTGTGAATCTTTCTCACTCGCTCTCGCTCTCACTCTCGCTCTCTTTGTAGCCTACTGCAGAGAAATATGTTAGAATAGTACAGGACACGTATGAGAGCATCAGAACAACAGTGAGGTGTGCCGTAGGTGTGTCAGAATAATTTAAGGTGGAGGAGGGACTGCATCAGGGATCCGCGCCAAGTCCCTCCCTGTTTGCGGTAGTAATGGATAGGCTGAGAGATGCGGTTAGACTGGAATCCCCTTGGGCTATGATGTTCGCCGATGATCTTGTGATCTGCAGTGAAAGCAGGGAGGAAGTGGAGGAAGAATTAAAAAGATGGAGGCACGCACTGGAAAGGAGAGGAATGAAGATTAGCCGAAGTAAAGCAGAATATATGTGCGTGAATGTGAGGGGCGGAGGAGGAAGAGTGAAGCTCCAGGGAGAAGAGATGGCGAAGGTGGATGACTTCAAATACTTGGGGTCAGAACAATGGAGAGTGTGCTAAGGAAGTAAAGAAATGGGTCCAAGCGAGGTGGAACAGTTGGCGGAAGGTGTCTGGTGTTCTATGTGACAAAAAAGTCTCCGCTAGGATGAAGGGCAACGTTTATAAAACACTGGTGAGGCTGGCCATGATGTACGGATTAGAGGCGGTGGCACTGAAGAAACAACAGGAAGCAGAACTGGAGGTAGCAGAAATGAAGATGTTGAGGTTCTCGGTCGGCGTGAGCAGGATTAGAAATGAGCTCATTAGAGGGACAGCCAAAGTTGGATGATTTGGAGACAAGCAGACGAGAGAGCAGACTTCGATGGTTTGGACATGTCCAGATCCAAGACTGTGAGTATATTGGTAGAAGGGTGGTGAGGATGGAGCTGCCAGCCAAAAGACCGAAAGGAAGGCTAAAGAAACAGTGGATGGATGTTGTGAGGGAGGACATGAAGACTGTGGGTGTTGGGAGGATGCACGAGGTAGGCTTATATGGAAAAAGATGACACGCTGTGGCGACCCATAACAGGACAAGCCGAAAGGAAAAGAAGAAGTTGGTTGAACAACTTAGTTGCAATTTTGATTGTTACCACATTTTGTGCATTTATAGGAAACTTAATATCTCAACATGAGCCAAAGTCTGTACCCTCTTCAGTTTGGATGAATTCATGATATGTTTCAAGAATTAAAAGGTTGAGTGAACTGTAGTTTGTCAACTTCCCCACTAGGGTGTGCAACAACACTTAACATTATGTTTTCATCAACTGGTGAAAGATTTGCAAAAATTAATCCTAAACTGTTTGGTTAATTATATTGGAAACACTGTCCTCATGCATTTCTAGATTAATGTAGGAAATACTTTTTTTCTTTACTTATCCGCACATGAACTTTATTTACCATACTTTAATAGAAAGCTTATTTCATTATATTCTTATCCTTAACTGTATTATTTACACTTTATATGACAGATGTGTTTCGAGTGGTTCACCAAAGGCCAGCACGATCTCGAGAGCGACGTTCAGCAGCAGCTCTTCAAGGAGAAGATACTGAAACTGGAGCCTTATGAGATCACCATGAACGGTCGGGCGTGCTTTTTATTGACCTCATAATAGAGCATTTGATGTGGCTCCTAATATCGTTATATGTCCCTCAAGGTTTCAACCTGTTTAAGACCTTCTTTGAGAACGTCAATCTGTGTGATCATCGACTAAAACGCCAAGGAACTCAGCTGGTCTGTCTCAACTGGAACATTTCTCACAATTTCATAAATGAGCTCTCCTCAGTGTTGTGAAACGGTGTGATTTCAGTGTGTTGAACGCCTCGACCTGTCAGGGATGGACTTTATCTGGCGTATCGCCATGGAAACCCCTGATGAAGAGATAGCCAATGAAGCGATCCAGCTTATTATCACGTACAGCTACACCAATCTCAACCCCAAGATGAAGAAAGTTAGTGCGAATATCTCTTCTGTACTTAGCGTAAAGGGAGGGTTTAGATATACATTCATCCATTGCTGGCCTGTTAAACCCTCGCTGAAACTCTCCTGATCGACATTTGTTTCACTTCCATGCAGGATTCAGTATCTTTGCACAAAAAATTCATCGCCGATTGTTACAAGAGGCTAGAGGTGAGTGGTACGCTGTGCTGCTATGACAACTGATTGTGCTTTTTTTTTTACACATGCTCCTATAAACAGTTTTTTTTTTATGTTGATATCAGGCAGCCAGTTCTGCCTTGGGTGGGCCTACGTTGACGCACGCTGTTACTCGAGCCACAAAGATGTTGACGGCCACCGCCATGCCCACGGTGGCCACATCTGTACAATCACCTTCCAGGTACAATTTAGGAAAATCCCCGGTCAACGTCAGAATTAGATCGTTATATTTTTGACTGTGTTCTTCTCCAGATCCACTAAGCTGGTCATAATAGAAAGACTGCTGCTGTTGGCTGAACGCTATGTCATCACTATAGAGGTAGGCTCCATGTTTTTTCAATAGATTTTGGTCAATGAATACAAAATTACAAATGTTTACCGTAATTTCTCAGGTGTAATGCGTCCTGAAGTATAATGCGCACCCCCAAAGTAGACCTAAAAAAATCAGGAAAACCCTTCTACCGATGTGCAATGCGCACCACTAATTTGCTGCTACCCATATGCTCAAAATATTGGGAATTATCTATTTATATTTTGTTACGTTTGTACTAACGAAAAAAAAAACTAAAATAATTGTGCACGTGCTGATATAGCCGTAATATAATCTCGGGACATGCCCAGGACACCCTTGTCCTGGTTCCTGTATTTGTCAGAACAGAATCTCTCAACCAACTAAAATAATTGCTCAATGATGGCATAACATTTTATTAATACTGTTGATAATACATTTTACAGTCTTTAAAAATATTAACTTTTTAACACTGTTTAACTTAAATATTTTAATACTGTTGATAACACATATTACATTCTTAAATAAATAATTAACACTGACGTTTAAAAAAAAAAAAAAAATTGCATTAAATATTTGCACATAAAATGTTCGTGCATAGTGCAGCTTATCCTCTACATTACACATTCATCTCCAATCTGAAATATATCCACCGTAGCTACCTTTGGTGATTTGGTCCAGTTCTGGTGCCTCCTGAATTCATGAACCATGATCCTATTTTGCTCCCACGACATGTCATCCTCTGTGCCATCCATGGCGTTTGTGGGGAAACATTTTTTTGACAAGATTTTGATAAGATTTCAAGCTGCTGACAATATTCCCAAGGGTCAAATTCCTAAATTTTAATCAGCTACTGTGAATCTTCTTAAGACTTTTTGTCCACTCAAAAACTTCTGTCTAGTTCTTGGCAAAGCATTGTTTCCAGCTGCTGTTTCGACCCCATCTGGGAGGAAGTAATTTTTTTTTTTAAACTAACACACACACACTCGCTCGGTCGTTAGGGAGTCCTTGCACAGACAGAACAATACATTACATAAGCACAGAATTAATGATAATTCAAATTTGATTTGGGAATACTAGCCATTTGAAATGTTCACGGTGGGGTTTCTTTTCTGTCATCCAATTCATCTCCACAGGATATGTATTCTGTTCCACGCACTATTCTACCTCATGGGGCTTCGTTCAACGGGCACCCTGTCACTCTTCACATCACCTACGAGTCAACCAAAGACACGTTCACCTTAGAGGTACCGTCACGGCTTCCCGCTGTGCCCTCCACACGTTTTTATCGATCAGCAGATCAGAGTAAATCTCTCTCTCTCTCTACTTCCTTCTCTCTCTTTTGTCCCCACAGACCCACAGCAATGAAACGATAGGAAGCATCCGGTGGAAGATATCCGAGCACTTGAGCTGCCCAGTGGATAACGTCCAGATCTTTGCCAATGATAGTGTGGTACGTGTTTGCATTTTCAATTACAGGAGCTGCGCGTTCCTCTTGTTTGTGTTTAAATGTACTATTTTTATCTGTCACTCCCTCATTAAAGTATCGTACTCCTCTCCCAGTCATGTGTTTCCCCTGAAGCCAATGTCAATTCTAAGTTGTCTTATCCATTTGGCCTGAAGGGCCTACGGAGTGGCAGGGGAAACACCACCTTATGCGACATCCCTGTTTTTTATTTATTTTTTTCTCTCATTCGATCCCTCCGCTGTCCCTTCACCACGTGTTAGTTGACCATGAACCGGGACCAGAAACTGCTGTCCCAGCTCGGCTTTAGCGACGAGCAGAGCCTGACCGTGAAGAGCTCGGGCACCGGCACACCTTCGGGCAGCTCCGAATCGTCGGCCTCCGCCTCCAGCAGCTCCAGCTCGGCTGTCTTCAACTCCGCCTATGCCCTGGAACAGGTACGGTCTGCGTGACCAGTGATGAAGGTTTTATCTTCCACACTTTTGTTTTGGTTCTCATGCGGGTATGTGATTTGTCTCTTACAAGGAGAAGTCGCTGCCCGGGGTTGTCATGGCGCTGGTGTGCAACGTGTTTGAGATGCTTTACCAGTTGGCTAACTTGGATGAAACCAGGTATTTAAAAAAAAAAAAGTAAAAGCGACACAAATGACATAATTCCTTTTTCTGTTGTGCGTGCCATTACGATTGGAAGCAGTACAATACACTCCATTCACATATAAGTGACACCAATATATTGTTTTTTTTTTTCCACACTTCACAGTGGATAAAGAATATACCGTAATTCCCGGCCTATAGTGCGCACCTGTTTATAAGCCTCACCCAGTACATTTGTAAAGGAAATACCATTGGGACATACTTACGCCACAGCTGTGTAAAAGCCGCAAGTGCCCACATTGAAACCCACATTGAAACGCAAGATATTTACAAAGAAAGCTGGTACACAGAGAGTTTAACGCACTGGTGTCAAACTCAAGGCCCGGGACCCAGATGCGGCCCGCCACATGATTTTATGTGGCCTGCGAAGGCAATTCATGTGTATCAACTTCCATGATTTTTGTTAAAATTTGAACCAAAATTTCAAACTGTCATATAAATGATTACGAGATATTGCGAGCATTTTTGTGTTACCAAACATTAACAATAGTTGAAAAACGCATTCTGATTCCAAAACTAGTTAATGTGTAAATATGATGGGCCAATGAAAAATTTTCCTGGTTTCAGTCATAATGGCCCTCTGACAGAAACTGTAACTACAATGTGGCCCACAATAAAAATGAGTTTGACACCCCTGGTTTAATGCTAGTGCCGCCGGACTAGCGCCATGCTAAAGCTAACACCGCACTAACAGGGCCAGTTAAAAAACAAACATACTGTGAAAAATCACTGAGGCACGGCAGTAACATGCTAGCGCAGCGCTAACAGGGCCGGACCGGTAAAAGTCACTTCCTCGGCGCACATATTCCACCGGTGTCACTCTTACCTCTTCCGCTCGACTGCCCCCTTGCGGCCGTTAGAAAAAAATACACAAATTAGCCGCATCACCGCATGAACTGCAGGGTTGAAAGTGTGTGGGGAAAAAAAGTCACGGCTTATAGGCTGGAAATTACGGAATGTCGATGTATGAATATTGCTGTATCATCTGTGTGCTTCTATTGTTATTTGTATTCAAATACCTGAGAGCTCAGGTCGGCCAACAAGAGAATGCGTTTTCTCTCCTCCCAGAATCACACTGCGTGTGAGAAAGCTGCTCCTCCTGATCCCAACAGATCCCGAGGTGCAGGACGCTCTCGACAACTTTGTCCCGAAAGAATCCAGTGTTTGGAGCCATCAGGTACGGTACGAATGCGGGGTGGACCTGGAATAACCACAGTTGATCAAATTTCTTATTTTTTAATACTGTGTGGTTCATTCAAGAATCCAGACTCCTTACTCTTCTTCTGTCTTGTAGAAAACCCTGTTCACCCTGGGCCAGGGTACGGGCTCTCGCTCACCATCCATGGGCTCTAAGCAGCAGCACCAGCCCCAGCCCAGCGCCGCATCCATCCTGGAGTCCTTATTTAGGTCTTCGGCCCCTGGCATGTCCACCTTTCGAGTGCTGTACAACCTGGAGGTACTTAGACACATTTGAAAACCAGCCCCAACATACCCTGAACATAGTAATAATGCAGCAGCTGTGTTTAAAAAAAAAAAAAAAAAAATTGACAAACTTTATTTTATTCAGTTTCCTCGGTTTTCGAATAAATGGGATTTCGATATTTTTTTTGAATGAAAATCAGTACTCGAACGTCCCTGGAAAAAACCCGTAAATAAAATATTGCGCGCGGCCGGACCGGCTGACCCACGACACGCTTTGTTGTGAATTCCCACGCCGCCGAAAAAAAACGGGAAATCACATAATGCACGCGGCGGAAGCGGCTGACCCACCCACGACAGGATTTGTTTTTGTGTGTTTGAACGTCCCTCCGGAAAAAAAACGGAAATGACATAACACGCATGGCGCAGTTAGCGCACATTTGTTATTCTGTATAACGCAGCCTCTGTACACAGACGTGTCCCAGTAGTGACTGTTATTTTTCTTATGGAGGACTACCGTATTAACCCCCAATCATGACTCCAAAGAAGGCAAGTTGCTTTTTTAAAGTTATTCTGCACTTTTGTTAATATCAAAAAGTTTACTAGGCTGGGGGCCGAGTCGCTACAGTTACAGCAATGCACTCCCAGCCTAGTGTACTCTACTACTAAAGCATACATTTTAAGTAAAAAGTAAATATATTTCTTAAATTATTTTATTATATAAAGTATTTAAACTATACATGTATTCCTACTATCCAGTTTATTATCAGGAAAAGCTAAAAAAATGCTTTAAAAAGAACTAATTCTTTTAGACTTGGAACGCATTATTTCTTTTTCCATTCATTGTAATGGGAAACATCAATTTGGTTTTCGAACTATTCACTTTTCGAAACGTTTTCTGGAACGGATTGTGGTCGAGAACCGAGCCGTCACTGTACTATATTTACTTTTCAGAGTAAACTGGAAACACCTCTCTGTATGATGTAGTGCATCGCCACAGCACTGCAAACTACAACCATAACATATTATTCAATTAGCAGTAGCTCTTGTCGTAGATGTTATTATACTATGCAAATGTACCTAATGTGTGTACGTTTAACCAAATAACGGTTTTCCACTTCCACCTCAGGTGCTGAGTTCTAAACTCATGCCCACTTCTGATGACGAGATGGCAAAAACCAGCAGCAAGTCCTTCTGTGACAACTTCCTCAAAGCAGGAGGCCTTAGGTAGGACACATACGGTAGCCATATGAAAATACTTAATACGGGGGGAGTACTTAGATTACATTAGTTCTATTGTTTCAGTGGCATTGTAACCTGAATTTCTTTGGAATTCATCACATGCCATAGTCACTAACCTACCGTAATTCGCGGCCAACAGAGCGCACCTGGTCAAAAGCCTCGATAGCTAGCGTTAACGCCGCACTAGCGTTAAACTCTTTCTGTGTACCGATGCTTATAACCAGGTGCACTAACGCTAGGGTTGAAAGCATGTGAAAAAAGTCGCGGATTGTAGTCCAGGAATTATGGTATGTTAGTACAGTTATATAGTCATAGTTATACGACAGTGAAACACCGTTCAGACCCAACTACTAAAGGTGAAAATCCGAGGACCCCCTGTACAAGTGTGTTCTCTTCTTGCCCTAATAGTAGTCTTTCTGTTCTCCTGCAGTCTGGTGGTGAATGTTATGCAAAGAGACTCCATCCCATCAGAAGTGGACTATGAGACCCGACAAGGCGTCTACTCCATCTGCCTTCAGTTGGCCAGGTGCATGACACAGTCAAACACACAGAAGTCGCTCACAGGGAATTGGATTTCCTGTGCTCAACTGTTTCTCGGTCGCAGGTTCCTTCTGGTCGGCCAGAGTATGCCCATGGCGCTGGATGATGACGTGATCCGGGACGGAGAGGCACTGTCGTCCCGGCCGTTCCGCAACAGACCCGGTACCGGTCGCCAGCTCTCTCTCTGTGCGACGCCGGAGAAGTCCTCCTACAGGCAGATGTCGCTGTCTGAGCGCTCATCCATCAGAGTGGAAGAGATCATACCCGCCGCCCGTGTGGCTATTCAGGTGAACCGGGTTACCCGCAGGCCGATTTTTGAAACGTGAACGCTCACTGCTCATAGCGCATGGCGTAAGCAACTTCAGATGACCAGCAGCACAACACGCTCCACACGTAACAATGTACTGTAATTCCTGGCCTACAGAGCGCACCTGGTTACAAGCCTCACTGAGTACATTTGTAAAGGAAATACCATTTGGTACATAGATACGCCGCAGCTGTGTAAAAGCCGCAAGTGCCCACATTGAAACCCACATTAAAACACGAGATATTTTCAAAGAAAGACGGTACACAGAAAGAGTTTAACGCACAGGTGTCAAACTCAAGGCCCGGGGGCCAGATGCGGCCCGCCACATGATTTTATATGGCCTGCGAAGGCAAATCATATGCATCAACTTCCATAATTTTTGTTAAAATTTGAACCAACATTTCAAACTGTCATATAAATGTTGATGAGATATTGCAAGCATTTTTGTGTGACCAAACATTAACAATAGGTGAAAAACGCATTACCCTTAATTTCTGATTCCAAAACTAGTTGATAAATTCAATGTGTAAATATGATGGGCCAATTAAAGATTTTTGTGGTTTCAGTCATGATGGCCCTCTGACAGAAACCGTAACTACATTGTGACCCACAATAAAAATGAGTTTGCCACCTCTGGTTTAACGCTAGTGCCGCCGCGCTAAGGCTAGCGCCATGCTAAAGCTAACACCACACGAACAGGGCCAGTTAAAAAACAAACATACTGTTAAAAATCACTGAGACACGCAGTAACACGCTAGCGCAGCGCTAACAGGGCCGGACCTTTAAAAGTCACTTCCTCGGCGCACATATTCCACCGGTCTCACTCTTATCTCTTCCGCTCGAGTGCCCCCTTGCGGCCGTAAGAAAAAAATACACAAATTAGCCGGATCACCACATAAACCGCATGGTTGAAAGCGTGGGGGGGGGGGGGGTCGCAACTTATAGGCCGGAAATTACGGCCAATTAAAGATTTCCGTGGTTTCACTAGCCCCGCGTTAGTGGCTTGCATGTCTGAGTGATATTTACCGGTAAGTTTTATTTTAACTAACCCTTTTAGCGTTAGCACCGCACTAACGCTAGTGCTAATGCTAGCACCGCGCTAAAGCTAATGCTAATGCTAACAGGGCCAGTTAAAATAAAACTTACCGGTAAATATCACTCAGACACGCCAGGAACACAGCAGCAACACGCTAGCACAGCGCTAACAGGGCCGGTAAAAGTCACTTCCTCTGCACATATATTCATCCCGTCTCATTCTTACCTTTTTCGCTCGACTGCCCCAATGCAACTGTGAGGAAAAAATGCACAAATTAGCCGCATCACCGCATAAACCGCAGGGTAGAAAGCGTGTGGGGAAAAAAGTCGCGGCTTGTAGGCCGGAAATTACGGTACTCTAGATCGGAACGTGTGCAACCCTCTTTCAGCAACATATTACGACCAACATCTGTGCTCCCTCTCTGCTGTAGACCATGGAGGTGGGTGACTACACCTCCACCGTGGCCTGTTTTATGCGACTAACCTGGGCAGCGGCGGCAGGGCGACTGGATCTTGTAGGCAGCCCGCAGCCCATCAGGGAGACCCACACCTCATTTCTATCTCAGGGAGTGCGCACCAGAGTCAGTAGCACAGGTGAGAGATAATGTTGTTGGTTTATCCAGATGTTGATCGCGAGAGGCTTGCAAGTAGATTTGGGGGGAGGGGGGGGGTTCTGGGCACCCGTTAGTTACATTGAAAAGATTTCTAGGATATAGCACAGGTAATGTTTTAGTATCTAACTATAAGTATGAGATTGTGATTTACTTTGACTTGATTGTAGTTCTAATGTTAGACTAGTCCATATATCTAAATGCAACTTTATATCTGCGGGCATGACCGACCACACCCGTCCATTTTTATTCAAATGTGAGTGTCTGAATATTTGGCACGCAGGAAGTAACTGCAGCTCCAGCAGCGAGGGAGAGACCACGCCGACCGCACTGCACGCCGGCATCTGCGTCCGGCAGCAAAGCGTCTCCATAAAGGACACCATCATCGCCCGCGAAGCTCTGTCGCTCCTGGTCACCTGCTTGCAGCTCCGCTGTCAGCAGCTGTGTAAGAATGGAGCCATAAGTCACATTCGCAATCACGCACCTGTGATTATAATTCTTGCTGTCTAATATTGCCATGATCTCACATATGTTTCTTTTTCTCTCTATAGCCTCTTTTTACAACCTGCCCTGTGTCAACGACTTCATCATTGATGTGCTGCTGGGATCTCCCAGTGGAGAGGTAAACTGCAGTTTAGGGAAACCCATAATGATTTGGAAAAACAATAAAGTTTTGGAAACACTAGCATAAAGCATTACCGTAATTCCCAGCCTACAAAGTGCACCTGGTTATAAGCCTCACCCAGTTAAATTTTAAAGGAAATACCATTTGGTACATACATAGGCCGCAAGTGCCCCCATTGAAACATGAGCTATTTACAAAGACGGTACGGAGAGAGTTTAACGCTACCGCCGCCGCGCTAACGCTATCCCCGTGCTAATAGGGCCGGTTAAAAAAAACATACTAGTTAAAATCACTGACACACTGCAGTAACACGCTAGCACAGCACTAACAAGGCCGGAACGGTAAAAGTCACTTTCTCGGTGCATATATTCCATCGGTTTCACTCTTATCTTTTCTGCTCGAGTGCCCCCTTGCGGCCGTTAGGAAAAAATGCACAAATTAGCCGCATTACCGCATAACCCGCAGGGTTGAGGGCGTGTGAAAAAAGTCGGGGTTTAGAGGCTGGAAATTACAGTATTTACGGTCTTACTCTCCACTCTCAGATCCGTCGCGTGGCCTGCGACCAGCTGTACACTCTGAGCCAGTCGGACACGTCGGGCTTCGCCGACGTGCAGAAACCGAACTTGTTCCTGCTGTCGGTCATCCTCACGGCTCAGCTACCGCTGTGGAGTCCCACGTCTGTTATGAGGGGAGTCAACCAGCGGTAAGTGTGAGGGAACGTGAAAGAAGCCTGAAATTGATGAAAACGCTGAAAGGCGCTCATGTCCTTGATTCCATTTAACCGTCAGATTGCTGTCCCAGTGCACGGAGTACTTTGACCTGCGATGTCAGCTCCTGGATGATCTGACAAGTAAGTTTAAAAGTAATTGACTGTACATTACGACAGGACGGCCCAATTAAATAAAGGAATTTGAGTGTATTGAAGAGCTCAGATTGAAAAAGATTTCCCATTAAGGGCAAAGGCAAACTTTTTTTTTTTTTAAGGCAATTATTCCCTTTAACGTTGCCCTTCGCCCCCTCTTCCGCTTACCCCATGCAGCTTCCGAAATGGAGGCATCGCATGTCAACACCGCCACAATGCTGGAGGATGAAATCTCTTGGCTGGACAACTTCGAGCCCAGCTGGAGCTCGGAGATGGAGACCAGTGAGGCGGACAACATCCTCCTGGCAGGACACCTGCGACTCATCAAGACCTTGCTGTCGCTTTGCGGCAAGGAGAAGGAACACCTTGGTGAGTACACGTGGACAAAAGTATCGGGACTGCTCACCGTGAGGCAGGAAATTAATAAAATGGAGGACAGTGCAGGTGTTGGCTGTATTATTTGAATGTGGACCTCGCTTTGTGAGGCACAAGAACCTATCCTAAAAGCCTTGAATTTTTTCAAAAGCCGATGGTGCGCCTTCCTATCCGGTGCGCCTTATATATGGATCAATATTGAGCCTTTAGGGCAGCTCCATCTAATGGATGCATAACGTAACCCCAGCCTCTACTGTAGCATCTATTCTATGCGCCTTATAGTGCGGTGCGCCTTATATATGAAAAAAAAAGGGAGTTTTAATATAGGCCATTCATTGAAGGTGCGCCTTGTAGTGCAGAAAATACGGTACCAAGTAAAACTTTAAACTTCCTATTGGCCATTCATTTGCATACATGTCCTGCTCTGGAGGGAATCTCAGTTTCCAGAGTCCTCCAATAGCACTATGAAAAGTCGCTACAATATAGTGCTCATCTGTTTTGAGACTTTTTTTAATGCTGTTTTTTTAAGATCATAGAGGGGTCAGAAAGGTTGCTAAATAGCATATAAACAACCTAATGTCTTGTTAAGGTGGAGAAAAATAACGATTCAGGGTGAACAAAGGCATTTAGACTAACCTTGTGTGTGTCCACCAACCATATTTGTAGATGAGGTTAAAAAAAAAAAACCTATATATATATATATATATATATATATATATATATATGTGTGTGTGTGTGTGTGTATAGTCATATTCTTTTAGTGCATAGCTTTTCAAAATAGGTTTTAATAAATTAATACTCTTTATTTAGCGGTTTCATAATACAGTGACTGTATCTATCTATCTATCCATCCATCCATTTGCCGCTTATCCTCACAAGGGTCAGAGGAATGCTGGAGCCTATCCTAGCTGTCACCGGGCAGGAGGCGGGGTACACCCTGAACTGGTCACCAGCCAATTGCAGGGCTCATAGAGACAAACGGTCACACTCACAATCACACCTAAGGACAATTTAGAGTGTCCAATTAATGTTGCATGTTTTTGGGATGCGGGAGGAAACCGGAGTGTCCGGTGCAAACTTACGCAGGCACGGGGAGAACATGCAAACTTCATACAGGAGGGGCCGGGATCGAACCCGGGACCTCAGAACTGTGAGGCCAACGCTTTCCAGCTTAACCACCGTGCCGCCTAACTGTATATATAAAATTGGTTATTGTACAATTTTCTTATCTTACTACAAGGAATTGTCAGCTATTTCTAGAGCACCTAAAAACACGACTGTCGATATAACAGATTGCTGTATTATTATAAATAAAAAATAAAACGACAGTAATGAGAATAATAATATTAAAATAAATCAAAATAATAATAACAATGAATGAATAAAATACAATACTTATAATACTGTTCCTAATGGGATGCCAGCTCAATGTTTGAAATGGTTTTCCCCTTTTGCGGTTGTTGGTGAGCCTCGGAAACAAACTGAAGGGGTGGGAGAGTTGATTAGTGCTGATACTCAATGGCCGCTTGCAATATTTATCTCAACCCTAGTATAACGCATAATAGAACTCGTGACCCACCTTGACAAGTTCAGACAATGGATACGCACAGGCGCGGTTGTGCGTCACATGACCAGGCCCGGCTTCCTCCGCAGGCCCGTCGCTGATCCAGCAGCTGTTGGATGACTTCCTGTTCCGAGCGTCGCGCATCATCATCAACACCTCCAACTCCACCGCCTCGCTGGCCCCCAGCCACGATTTCCACCCCAAGTAAGCCATTAAATTGACCACACCACATCATAATTGCTTATGATTATATTTTTCAAGTCGGGCAATCAGGCTATAGCGGAGTCTGATTCGAAGAGAGGTGAAACAAAAGGTCAATTTAGGGCTGATTATCGATATGTGTATCGTGTTTACCGAGCTATAAAGGGGTCGGTCGTTCACCTCTTGTGGTCTCCCATTCCGTTCCCCTCAGGTGCAGCACGGCCAGCAGCCGTCTGGCAGCGTACGAGGTTCTGGTGATGCTGGCTAACAGTTCTCTCTCCAACTTGCGGCTGATCACCAGAGAGTTGCTCTCCATGCACCACCAGTCCGATCCGTCGCTCTGTAAAGAGTTTGACGTAAGACGCTGATATTTCACCCTTACTGATAACCGAGCTGCGAATTGACTCTCGTATCTTGCCCTTGCCAGTATCTTCCCCCTGTAGAGAGCCGCTCAGTTTCGGGTTTTGTGGGCCTGAAGAACGGTGGAGCCACGTGTTATATGAATGCGGTTTTCCAGCAGCTTTACATGCAACCAGGGTTACCAGAGGTACATGAGGTGTTCACATATTTTTTAAAAAAACATATGAATTACATTGGTCTTGACGTGCGTGTTGATTGATTCCAAAGGCGTTCCTGTCGATTGAGGACGACACGGAGCAACCTGATGAGAGCGTCTTCTACCAGGTTCAGTCTTTGTTCGGTCACCTGATGGAGAGCAAACTGCAGTACTACGTCCCAGAGAACTTCTGGAAGGTATTAGAAGGACTAAAGAAAAGTGTATTTTATACCCTAATTACTGGACTACAGAGCGCACCTGATTATAAGACTCACCCAGTACATTTTTTAAAGGAAAAAGCATTTTGTACGTACACAAGCCGCACCTGATTAAATGTGTCCACATTGAAACATGAGATATTTACAAAGAAAGACGGTACACAGAGAGTTTTAAAAGTTTTAATAACATATCTCAGCTTTTCTTTCCAAACAGTGCCTGTGACGCGGGAATAACACAACAGCAACACGCTAGTACAGTGCTAACAGTGCCGATTATAAAAAAAAAAAAAAAAAAACATACCGGTAAAAATCATTGAGATGTGGCAATAACACACTAGCACAGCGCTAACGCTAACACAGCGCTGGTTTTAAAAAAAAAATAATAAATTACCAGTAAGTCACTTCCTTGGCTTATATATTCCACCGGTCTCACTCTTACATTTTCCAATCGAGTGCCGCCTTGCAGCTGTTAGAAAAAATGCACAAATTAGCCAGAGGGTTGAAAGCATGTGAAAAAAGTCACGTCTTATAGTCCGGAAATTACGGTAGTTGTTGTGAGGACGGTTAAGTACAATGTTCCCTTGCGTATTTGTTTCACTCCTCAACGACTCGCCTATTGGCTGATTTTTGGGGGAAGCTCCTCGGTTATTTGTTTATCTCCTATATCATGTCATATAAAAGTAAAAATTTGATGGGTGGGCAAGCAGTACAAAAAACAATAATTTGTATTCACACTGTTTAAGTAAATATTACATACTGTAATTTCCGGCCTACAAGGTGCATTTTTTTCAACTCTGTGGTTTATGCAGCGATGCGGCTAATTTGTGCCTTTTTTCTAACGGCCGCAAGGGGGCACTCAAGTGGAAAAGGTAAGAATGAGACCGGTGGAATATATGTGCCGAGGAAGTGACTTTTACCGGCCCTGTTAGCACTGCTTTAGTGTGCTGCTGCTGTGTTACTGGTGTGTCTCAGTGATATTTACCGGTAAGTTTTATTTTAACCGGCCCTGTTATCGCGGCACCAGCACAAACGCCCTAGCGCTGCGCTAATGTTAAACTCTTCCTGTGTACCGTTTTTTTTTTTTGTAAAGATATCGTGTTTCAATGTGTGCACTTGCGGCTTTTACACATCTGCGGCGTATGTACGCATCAAATGGTATTTCCTTTACAAATGTATTCGGTGAGGCTTATAACAAGGTGGGCTCTGTATGTCAGGAATTACGGTGCACGTTTTGATGTGCTTTTAAATTGGCGCATTTTAGATCTTCAAGATGTGGAACAAAGAGTTGTACGTACGAGAGCAACAGGACGCGTACGAATTCTTTACCAGCTTGGTGGATCAGCTTGATGAACACCTCAAGGTATTAGAGTCCGCTTATATGAACCGCGTGTGTCTGTGACCGTGCGTTAAATGTGACTTTTTACTTCTGCCAGAAAATGGGGCGAGAGCAGATCTTCAAAAACACATTTCAGGGCATCTTTTCTGACCAGAAGATCTGCAAAGACTGTCCCCATCGGTGAGTTGTGAGTCGTGAATTATGATTGTGCTCTCAATGTGGCCACAATCACTTTTTTCCGTTATAAAGGTGCATCACAATACATTTCAAATCATGGAAAGCTATTTATTTGCATACAGTGCCTAGATTAAGAGTTTATTTTGTTGCGTGATTACGCTCAGAACTCATTATACTCTCACATGAATCTATTTTTTTTTCAGTAAAATTAATTGAAATGCTCTTAATTTTATTTTATTATTATTATTATTATTATTAAGTACTAGGCCCCGAAAAAAACAAATAAAAGAAGTGGGTGACTATAGTTTACAGCTAACATAACACAAAATTTTTACACAGGGTATTTAAAACAGAAATGTCAGTTTTACTTTTGGAATTGAACTTCTGAAATAGATAAACTTTCTCAAATATTTCAATTTAGTAAGTTCCATATGGAAGTAAATACATGCCACCAGGATTTGAATTTAGAATGCCACTGAAAATTTTAAGTTGTAAAATTCGCATTGTTACTTCAAAGTCATCCGATTTTCAATGGCTGTATTTCACTTTTCGATGTTAATAAATTTGCCATAGAAAAAAATTCAACCTTTAAAATTGAAACACAATATTTTCAGTCTCATGAGATCCAACTGACTACAATTGGCTGTCTGAAATTCAGAGGAGACTGAAAATATTGCGTTTGAATTTTTTTATATGCCGAATTTTATATGGAGAATTTGTTAACATTGAAAAGTTCAACTGAAATTCAGCTAATAAAAATGTGATTACTCTGAAATAATGAGAATTTTACAACATAAAATTTTCTGTGGCATTTTTAATTCAATTCCTGGTGGCACATATTTACTTCCATAGTTCAACCATTATTTTACATATTTCAAAAAACACTTAACGCTCTCCGTTTAGAACAAATGGAAAAGGTCCGATATTTTGGCCTCAAAGTCTCATCTGACCTGACATACGAAAACCGGATTGCAGGTACGAACGCGAAGAGACATTCATGGCGCTGAACCTCGGCGTGACGTCCTGTCAGAGTCTGGAGATCTCTCTGGACCAGTTTGTCCGAGGGGAGGTCCTGGAGGGCAGCAACGCTTACTACTGCGAGAAATGCAAAGAAAAGGTATGTCAACGATCTCTTGCGCAATTGCTTCATTATTTTTGCGCCAAACATGCCCACAACTTTGCATGTTTTCATTTGCGCAGAGGACCACGGTGAAGCGAACGTGCATCAAATCCCTCCCCAGCGTTCTCTGCATCCACCTCATGCGCTTTGGCTTTGACTGGGAAAGCGGACGCTCTATCAAATATGATGAACAGATTCGGGTGCGTATCAAAAAGAAGGATATTATTAGAGCCTCTGAAGATAATAGAGGTCACCAACTTTCCATGTGTGCAGTTCCCTTGGGTCCTGAACATGGAGCCGTACACGGTGTCCGGCATGGCGCGTCAAGACTGCAGCGGGGATGGCGGGGAGGGGCGAGGCGACGGCGCATCCGGAGGCTCGCCCAGGAAGAAGGTCACCATTTCGGAGAACTACGAGCTGGTGGGCGTCGTGGTGCACAGCGGGCAGGCGCACGCCGGTCACTACTACTCCTTTATTAAAGATAGACGGTAAGATGCCCTCTTCATATTCTTCACGTACAGTGTACCTCAACTTAGTACCCCACTTTTTTTTTTCTCTCTCTTTTTCTGCTGTGTGCAAATCTTTAATAACCGACCAACCTTCCCTCGACATGCTGCCCATCCATAGAGAAAAAAAATTGAGTGATTAAAGTACGTGGGCATGAAGAGTCACAGTGGCTGATGCATTTATCAAACGGGATAAATAGTCAAACAGAGCTGCTGTAGGCCACAGCTCACGCTTAGACTCTCACACGTCTAACATGAAGGATGCCAGCTCCTGATGTTTCTCACTAAGACATGCTCTTAAAAGGTCACACAACTACTACAGTATGTACACCGGTTCCACTTTATAAAAGCCTTTTTGTTTTTATATATTTTTTTTATTCGATAAGTGGTAATTTTCTTTGGTAAAAACAAATAAATTGCTAGAACATTAAAAACATTTCAAAGGCGAAAACGTATTTCATTGAGCGACTGAATTGAGTTACAAGCTTGGTCAAGTACAAGTTAAAGTCGTCAGTCAAGGTCCTAATATAGTCACACCACTTTATCTTCCAGGCAAATTCCAAAAACTAATTGAATTTCCCAAAAAGTTCTACACACGATATCAACAATAAAAACATGGGGAAAAAATATTTTGGGAGATTTTTGCAAATTTATTAAAAAAAATATGAACAAAGTGAAGTGTTAAGCATAGTTCACATCTTTTGATACATTTTAATAAAGAGATTGGTCACAGAATGAATTAAACTCACTCAAGAACCCATTTTGATCATAACCTGACACGGAACAAGAAACTTGTGGGTGGAAGAATATTACTACTACTAATTTAATGGGCAAAAAAAAATGCACACATTTTCATCGTGTTTATCTCGTTTCTCTTTGGATATGTGGGCAGCGGGAGCTCACGCGGACGTTGGTACAAGTTTAACGACAACGTGGTGGAGGAATTCGACATGAATGACGAAACGCTGGAGTACGAGTGCTTCGGAGGAGAGTACAGGCCCAAGGTTTACGATCAGTGTGAGCATGAAAACCGGCAAATCCTTTTGATCCACATCAGAGGCGTCTGCAAATTCTTGATTTCTCCGCGTGTGGGTTTGTGCGTAGCCAACCCCTATCCCGACGTGAGGAGGAGGTACTGGAACGCCTACATGTTGTTTTATCAGAAGATCAGCGATCAGAACTCACCCGTCCTGCCCAAGAAAAGCCGAGTCAGCATCATGAGGCAGGAAGCAGAGGATCTTACGCTGTGAGTGAAAGTCAAAAATACCGTAATTCCCGGCCTACGAGCCCCGACTTTTTTTTCACATGCTTTCAACCCTGCGGTTTATGCGGTGATGCGGCTAATTTGTGCATTTTTTTCTAATGGCCGAAACGGGGCACTCAAGCGGAAAAAGTAAGAATGAGACCGGTGGAGTATATGTGCCGAGGAAGTGACTTTTACCGGCCTTATTGGCGTTAACGCTGTGCTAGCGTGTTCCTGCTGTGTTACTGGCATGTCTCAGTGATATTTACCGGCACATTTTATTTAAACCGACCCTGTTAGTACTAGCTGGGATAGGCTCCTGCTTTCCTGCAACCCTTGTGGGGATAAGCAGCAAAGAAAATGGATGGCTGTTTAAAAGCACAGCTACTTCCACCACCATCACCTCCCCTCCCCACACACACCCATACACACAAAAGAAAAAAACACACTCGGGTAAAAGTAGAACTGAAAAATTAATCTTATCTATTTAAGTATATTAATGAAATATTTGTACTTTATTTCCCAGCGCTGTCGTTCAGTTTTTAACGTCATCATCCACGTTTTCTAGATCAGCACCCTCCTCGCCTGACATCTCGCCGCAGTCGTCCCCTCGCCCCCCCAGGGCCAACAACGACCGCCTCACCCTGCTCACCCGTCTGGTCCGGAAGGGCGAGAAGAAGGGCCTGTTTGTGGAGAAGATGCCGGCAAGCATCTACCAGGTGGGCGTTCGGCCTCCGACGGCAATTTTTGCCACCGCAGTCGTTTCGCCACTTTTGACCTCTGGCTTTGTCTCGCCGAGTAGATGGTGAGGGACGAGAATCTCAAGTTCATGAGGAACAGAGACGTCTACAACAGCGACTACTTCAACTTCACCCTCTCGTTGGCCTCCGTCAATGCAGTATGTCTCTGCCCTTTAGACACTACTTTTTCCCTTAATAAGCAGCCTTAAACCCCCCCAAAATAATAATATAGATGTATGTTGATCCTTAAAAATTCATTTTCCCCATGACTTGAAGCCCAAAATACCAAGTTAATACAAATACTTTTTTTTTTTTTTTGCGGTTGAATGCAATCGTAATAAAACATTTACAGTGTGCAAGTTTCACAACTTCTTTTTACAAAATGGAAGAATGATGTGTTCTTTACTGTCATCCTGTACAGAAGTCATTTTCATAGTAATAGGGCAACCACAATGAATTAATAAAAATATGGTCAATAAATAAAACTAGGATTCAGAGAAAAAGTAATTTGGGAAAGAGTATATACCACAAAGAACAAAGCACACAATAATATATTTTTTTTTATTCTATTAAATACCATATTTCTCATATATGGTGTTTCTGATCATTTTGTCAGCTGCATAAATTAGTATACCAGGTGTTAGTATTATGTATTAGTGAAAAGGGGGTATTATTCTGTTATGATCGCAAATTAGAACTGAACAAAAGCACCAGTACAGAGTAAGTGATGCTATTATCATTGTAAAAATAATTACAATTAACAGCTTTTTTTTTCTTGAGAGGTGGAGTAAAAGAGCTGCTAATTTTGGGGTGCGTTGGCTGAATTTTTTATTTTTTTTTTTTACAAGTTGACAACACACCTGACAAGTACCGTACAGAGCGCACCGGATTGTAAAGCCTCACCCAGTACATTTGTAAAGGAAATACCATTTGGTACATACATAAGCCGCAACTGTGTAAAAGCCGCAAGTGCCCACATTGAAATCCACATTGAAACATGTTTTTAAAAAATATTTACAAAGAAAGATGGTACACAGAGAGTTTTCAAAGTTTTAATACCTTAGCTTAGCTTAACATAGCAACAACATGGGAGCACAAACAGGGCTGGTTTCAAAATAAACATACAGGTTAAAAAAAAAAAAAATCAGCCACGGCAGCTACACAGTAGCAACACGGTACCACAGCACTAACAGAGCTGGTTAAAAAAAAAAAAAAACATACCGATAAAAATTACTGAGATGTGGCAGTAACACAGCAGCAACATGCTAGCAAAGCGCTAACAGGACCGGTTGAAAAAAAACAAACCTACCGGTAAAAATCACTGAGACAAGGCAGTAACACAGCCGCAAGATGCTAGCACAGTGCTGGTGCAGCGCTAACAGGGCCGGTTAAAAAAAAAAAAAAAACCATACCGGTAAAAGTCACTTCCTTGGCACATATATTCCACCGATCTCACTCGTACCCTTTAGTGCCCCCTTACGGCCGTGAAAAAAGTTGTGGCTTATAGCGCGGAAATTACGCTAACTGAGACACAGTTTAACATTTTTTTTTGTTTTTGTATTTTTTTTTCTATACAGACCAAGCTTAAGCATCCGGACTATCAGGCCATGGCCAAGGAGAGTCTCCAGCTTGCCGTCCATTTCCTCCTCCACACATACCTGCACACCAAAAAGAAGCTCCGGTACGGGAAAAAAAAACACAAATATAAGATCTGGCGCCAGTACGCGCGGCAATATTTAGGTGTTACGGTCGCTTCCTTCCATGAAAACGCAGCGTGGACACCGAGGAGTGGATGGCCACGGTGGAGGTGTTGCTGTCGAAAAGCAGCGCCGCTTGCCAGTGGATGGTTCAATACCTGGTTGGACCGGAAGGACGGGAGATGACCAGGTGGGAATTATATATTAAAAAACTTAAGTTATATTACAGTAATTTGTTGAAAGCCAGCCGCCATTGTACATATCTTTTTTTCTCTCTGTAGTAATGAGTATTTGTGTCTTTGCAGGATTTGTCTGTTGGAGTGCGGCATGAGGGAGGTGCGGGTGGTGGTGGCGTCCATCTTGGAGAAGACACTGGAGAGCGCCCTGAATTTTGCCGAGCCGGGTCTCGACGGGCTGACCGACGCGCTGCTCTCGCTGCTGGACAAGGACGTTCCCGAGAACGTGAAGAACTGCTCGCAGTACTTCAGCCTCTTCAGTAACTTCTCCCAAAAGGTAACACGGGCAAATGAAACCTGGTGAATACCAAATTTGGACACCTTGATTTTATTTTTTCGAATTTTATGTAAATAATTGTGAAACCTCCCCCCATTATTTTGATTGTGGTTGTTCCTGATTGGCTCTGATTCGATATGGGAGAACCTAAAATCTGTTATTCAGTAAAAAAAAAAAAAAAAAAAAGCACCTATTTTTTGTTTTTGCGCTCAGCGAAAAGGAACTATGTCAACGTGAAACGAGGAGCTTCATTTAGACCAAGGGTGTCAAACTTATTTTTGTCACGGGCCACATTTTATTTGGGGTTTCCCTCAGAGGGCCATTGTGACCGTGAAACCATAAAAATCTTTAACTGCCTCATCATATTTACACCTGAAATTTGTGAACAAGTTTTGGAATCAGAAATCAAGGGTAATGGGTTTTCCCAACTATTGTTGTTTGGTAACACAAAAATGCTTGTAACATTATCATTTATGACATGACAATTTGAAATTTGGGGACAGATTTGAACAAAACTCATGCAAGTTGGTACACAAGTTTTGCCTGTGCGGGCCACATAAAATCATGCGGCGGGCCGGATCTGGCCCCCGGGCCTTGAGTTTGACACCAGTGATTTAGCTTTAGATTAATAGTAAAGCAGTGCTCTGCTACCATCATGTGGCAACCTTAGGGCACTGAAAACCTTTTGGGGGGCCTTCAATTAATTGAATTTTCACTAGTCACGGCACTATTACACATAATAATGAAAATGAAATACACTTGTAGTTTTACATATTTTCATAGAGATTTTAACATACTTGGGTAAAATATTTTCCCTCACTTATTATTCCATGTATAAATGACGAAGTAGTGCCCTGCGATTGGCTGGGAACCAGTTGAGGGTGTACCCCGCCTCCTGTCCTTTGACAGCTGGGATAGGCTCCGGCACTCCCCGCGACCCTCGTGAGGATAAGCGATGAAGAAAATGGATGTATGGATAAATGACGAAGTAATGTGTGTTCCATTCAGGGTTGTGAAGCTTGTCAACTGTTGTTGAAACACTCGGCCTATCGGCGAATGCTCCGTTTCCTACTGGGCCCCAATCGGCAAAACAACCAGGTACGACCTTCTATCCGCTCGGAGGAACCGCGGCTACCGTCTTTCTCAGTCTTTGCGCCGCTTATCCACAATTATGCTTGACCCGGTCCGCGTCGTGTCTCCGTAGAACCGGCGGTGGAGTCCGGCCCAGGCTCGAGAGTTTCTCCACCTCCACAGTACGCTCGCGCTCATCACGCTGCACTCGGACCTGGACTCCCAGCAGACGCACGGTGAGACCTGGTCCCCATCCCGACGTCCATATTTGTACCACTCTTATAATCCAGCTCACCGTGTCCCGTGTCCTCCTCGGTCTAGCTCCGGAAGGGTTCACCCTGTGTGTCGGAAGCATCCCGTCTTCAACGCCGCTTTTGCCCCTGCACCCGGACATCCTTGCGTCCGTCTTCACCCCTGAGGGACAACCCTACCTTCTGGAGGTCCATTTCCCAACCCATGTGTCAATTCTTGTATATTTTGGATCCTAAAATTCAGACAGATTTGTGAACCTGCGTGTGGGTTTTGTGCACTCTGACTTCCTTCGCGCTGATGTCAACCTTTATGCAGATTTTTTTGATCGCACCAAAATTCTAAAGCTGAAGTTTGTGGCATTTTGCAATCTTTGCAATGGTTTCTTTAAGGCAGCACACGGAACTTTCTCTAACGACGACCGTTGCTCCGCCACACTTTCTTTTAGTAGTTTACTCAACACCCCCACACCCCGTCCCCCCGCTCTTAAAGACATACACTCATAATTACAAACGTTACAGTGCTTACGCAGCCCATTAATGTGTTTTATAATGACAGCGTCCACCACCGCTGCTTTAGTTAGCAACACAGTCTGGGCAACGTAGAGCAAAGACGAGCTAGACACGCCGCTTATGTTTACTTTCGATATTAATGGCGAAAGTTAAAAAAGAAACGCTGTTGTTTTAAGATGCAGTGACTGTCGGAGAAAAAGTGGTTAAACTGGACGAGATTTTCTCTTTTCCGAGCGGGAAAAGTCCGGTCCGAAGCGAGATGGTGTGTAATTTTAAAATTCCACCTTGGCACAGCCTGATCCAGGATGAAAACGCAGACAAAGTGCACAAAAAAGCTAATTCTGTATTTTAAATCTAGGAGGCAACGTAACATTAACCTTAAAACGGTTTGGGGGCACCATCATTTCCCCCGCTACCTCCTCCACGCCCCCTTCCAGTCGGTTGCTCGCAAGAGGCTAGCCGCCTTTAAAGTAGATCTTGGGGTAAAAAAAAAAAATCTGAGCCTCCCTCTTCTAAAGCATCTTCCTTGGCCTGAATTCAGTTTAAGAAAAAAACCCTTTCATTTTGGACATGTCAGGTTTTTTTTTTTTTTGTTTTTTTTTTTTTTGCATAATCGCGCTATTTTTTTTAACAAACCATGATTTTTTTTTTTTTTTTTTTTTTTTTTTTTAAATATTCACAAACCCAGCCACCACCCTGTTCCTCCGTCACGCACTCGTGAGATTGACACAACCTCGCCTTTCTCCAGGTGATGTTCGCCATGCGAGAGTTGTCGGGCCCGCTGACGCCGCTCATCAGCATGGTGACCTACTGCTCCTACTGCAACGAACCTTTCTCCCTGGGCGTGCTGCATCTCCTCAAGGTAATCCCACCGCGCGACCTCCTGATGTCGGTTCTCTTGATTTGAATGGGATTTAAATGCCCGTGAACGTTTTTTTTTTCGCCTTGGCAGACTCAGCTGGAGACGGCGCCGCCGCACGAGCTGAAGAACGTCTTTCACATGCTGCAGGAGCTACTGGTGAGTTGTGAGGCTCGCCGGTCAAGAACGAGAGACTTGTTAATGAGTGATGGGTCTGAATTTGCTGACTTCAGGTCGTGGAGGACCCTCTGCAGTCCCAGAGGCTCAAGTATGCCTTTGAGTCAGAGAAAGGCCTGCTGGGTAAGTCACTGATTTGAGTCCCCTCCAGTGCTTCAAAACAAACTACCCTAATTTCCGGCCTATAAACCGCAACTTATTTCACACGCTTTCAACCCTGCTGCTTATGCAGTGATGCGAGTAATTTTTGCATTTTTTTTTCCTAACGGCCACAAGGGGGCACAAGAGTGAAAAAGGTTACCATGAGACCGGTGGAATATATTTGCCGAGGAAGTGACTTTTACAGGTCTGGCCCTGTTAGCGCTGCGCTAGCGTGTTACTACCATGTCTCAGTGATTTTTACCGGTATGTTTTTTTTTTTTTTTTTTTTTTTTAACCGGCCCTGTTAATGCGGCGCGAGTGTTAGCGTTAGTGCGTTGTTAGTGTTACCGTGGCACTAGCATATTAGCGTTAGTGCGGCAGCGCTAGAGTTAAACTCTCTTGTGTACCATCTTCCCGTGTTTCAATGTGGTTTATGCAGTGATGCGGCTAATTTGTGCAGTTTTTCTAACTGCCACATGGGGGCACTCAAGCAGAAAAGTTAAGAGTGAGATCAGTGGAATGTACGTGCCGAGGAAGTGATTTTTACCGGTATGTTTTTTGTTTTGTTTTTTTTGGGGGGGGGGGTTGTTTTTGTTTTTTCTTTACCGGACCTGTTTGCGCTGTGTTGGCGTGTTGCTGCTGTGTTACTCCGGTGTCTCAATGATTTTTACCGGTACGTTTTTTTTTTTTTTTTTTTTTTTTTTTAACCAGCCCTGTTAGAGCCACACGAGTGTTAGCGCCGCACCAACGTGTTGCTGCTACGTTACTGCTGTGTCTCAGTGATTTTTGCCGGTGTTTTTTTTTTTTTTTTTTTTCCCAAACCGGCCCTGTTAGCGCCGCACCAGCATATTGTTGCTATGTTACTGACGTGTCTCAGTGATTTTTGCCTTTTTTATTTATTTATTTTTTTTAACCGGTCCTGTTAGCGCTGTGCTAGCGTGTTGCTGCTGTGTTATTGCCGCGTCTCAGGGATTTTTACCGGTATGTTTTTTTTTTGTTTGTTTGGTTTTTTTTTTTCAACTGGCCCTGTTAGCGTGTTTCTGCTGTGTTACTGCCGCGTCTCAGTGATTTAGGTATGTTTTTTATGGTATTTCCTTTACAAATTTTCTGGGTAAGGCTTCTAATCTTCTAATCTGGTGGGCTCTGTAGGCCGGAAATTACGGTATCTTTTTACAGGACTAATAACCTACCCGCAGTACAAAGTTACCTCAGGATTGTTCCTTTAAAATAATTCAATGTGATATTTGAAAATCTCCTCCCTGCAGCTTTGATGCACCAGAGCAACAACGTGGACAGCAGACGTTGCTACCAGTGCGTCAAGTTCTTGGTCACGTTGGCTCAGAAGTGAGCAGCGAGCGCCGATCCATTCAAATCGATGTCACGAATGATTGTGATATATTTACGAGTGAGACAAAAACCCCATTTTTGTCACCAGGTGTGCTCCAGCTAAGGATTATTTCAAGGACCTGTCTGGTCACTGGAGCTGGGCGGTGCAGTGGCTTCAGAAGAAGGCACGCTCAGATACACTTTTTTTTTTTTTTTTTTTTTTTTTTTTTGGGTAAATTATTTGCAATGACGCACGCGATGATAATTTTTGTTCCACCTGTCCTCAGATGACAGAGCACTACTGGACGCCGCAGAGTAACGTATCCAACGAAACCTCCACCAATAAGAGCTTCCAGCGCACTATTTCGGCGCAGGTATGCATCTTTACATCAGATATTAATGCATGAATTCCAGTCACTAAGATGACGTTAAGGTAAAAAAAAAATCTGATGGTACAATCAAACCAAGGTTAGACTTTTTTTGTGGGCATAATTCCTGAAGGTATGTTTGCCGCAAACGCATCACTAAAAGAAAGTAACTGCGGGGGGGGGGGGGGGGGGTGGATGTGGCAGCGGAACTGGTGCTTTAATCAAGGTGGACTACGAACAGTTCCACAAAACACTCAGTGTTAGCTCAAAGCCTTGAAACTTCTGCTAATAAATGGGAGGGGGAAGGTCCAGAAAAGCCTACCAGAACATCCATCCTTTAATCGGGGTTAATCAGAGGCACTTTAAAAGGTGGGAGGTATTTGAAATGAGTTTATATGCGATTGAGTACACACACACAGCCAAATCCCCAGTTATGAGGGTGTGTACACTTGTGCAACGACATTATTTCAATTGCTGATTTTTACATCACAAGATTTTCACAAGTATTTTTATATCCACTGTGTGTGTAGGTCTGTGCATATAGACACATTTCCAATGTGCATGTGTGTACAGTTTTTCCCCATTCACAGGGGTTAAGCCCCCCCCCCATATATATATATATATATATATATATATATATATATATATTTTCCACCCATCCATTTTCTTAATTGCTTATCCTCACAGGGGTCACTGGAGTGTTGGAGCCAATCCCTGCTGTCATCAAGCAGGAGGCAGGGTACACCCTGAACTGGTTGCCAGCCAATCGCAGGGCACATGGAGACAAACAACCAATCGCAGTCACAATCACACCTAGGGGCAATTTAGAGCGTCCAATTAATGTTGCGTGTTTTTGGAGTGTGGGGGGAAACCGGAGTGCCCACCTGTAGAAAACCCACGCACGCACGGGGAACACACAGGAAGGGCTGGGATTGAACCCGGGTCCTCAGAACTTTCCAGCTGCGCCACCGTGCCGCTATATATATTTTATTATTCTAAAATATGTATATGAATATACAAAAGTAGAAATACTTTTGGCTTGTCTGCCATCTATTGTGGAAAAACACGTGTATGCATTTGTGTTTGTGCGTTTGAACCCGCGAAGGACACTCTGGCTTACGCCACGGCCTTGTTGAACGAGAAGGAGCAGTCGGGCAGCAGCAACGGCTCCGACGGAAGCCCCGCCAACGAGAACGCCGAGCGCAGCCTGAGACAGGTAAAGGCCAAAAAGCCCCCCGCGCCGCTGCGCCGTCACGTTGCCCGGGCGCACGTGCGCGAGTGTGTGGGATGATAGACGTGCAGAGGTAGGCAACGTGCGCCTGGCAATTTTCCACCTCCCACACGTGCAATTAGACAGACGTCGAGCTGCCTTGTTCTTTTTCCCGAGTGGACGTATTTCACGGACGCGTGTGCGGCATACAAAAAAAAAAATAAGATTATAACCTCAATCGCGAGTTTTTTTATAGTGAAGCGTTATCCTTGCATTGAAGTTATGGGTTAATAACTTAGCAGAAAATGACGGGTTTTATCGTCTGGTAATACAGTATGTCTTTAGTCTTATAATGACTTTTTTGTGCATATCTATGTACAGTCAAGAAAATAAGTATTTGAACACCCTGCTATATTGCAAGTTCTTCCACTGAGAAATCAAAGAGGCGGTCTGAAATTTTCATCGTAGGTGCATGTCCACCGTGAGAGAAATAATCTAAAAAGAAAAATCCAGAAATCACAATGTATGATTTGTTTATGTGATACAGCTGCAAATAAGTATTTGAACACCTGAGGAAACAAATGTTAATATTTGGTACAGTAGCCTTTGTTTGCAATTACAGAGGTCAAATGTTTCCTGTAGTTTTTCACCAGGTTTTCACACACTGCAAGAGGGATTTTGGGCCAGTCCTCCACACAGATCTTCTCTAGATCAGACGAGTTTCTGGGCAGTCGCTGGGAAACACGGGGTTTCAGCTCCCTCCAAAGATTTTCTTTTAAGTTTAGGTCTGGAGCCAGAACCTTGATATGTTTCTTACGGAGCAACTCCTTGGTTTTCCTGGCTGTGTGCTTCGGGTCATTGTCATGTTGAAAGACCCAGTCACGACCCATCTTGCTCTGACTGAGGGAAAGAGGTTGTTCCCCAAAATCTCACAATACATGGCCGCGGTCATCCTCTCCTTAATACAGTACAGTCGTCCTGTCCCATGTGCAGAAAAAACACCCCAAAAGCATGATTCTACCACCGCCCATGCTTCACAGTAGGGACGGTGTTCTCGGGATGGAACTCATCATCCGTCTTCCTCCAAACACGGTTAGTGGAATTATGACCAAAAAGTTCCATTTTGGTCTCATCTGACCACAAAACTTTCTCCCATGACTCCTCTATAAACTTAAGACGGACCTTGACGTGTGCTGGTTTAAACAGGGGAACCTTTGGCGCCATGCATGATTTCAAACCATGACGTCTTAGCGTATTACCAACCGTCACCTTGGAAACAGTGGTCCCAGCTCTTTTCAGGTCATTGACCAAGTCCTGTCGTGTAGTCCTGGGGTGATTCCTCACTTTTCTAAGGATCATTGAGACCCCACGAGGTGATATCTTGCATGGGGCTCCACTCCGATTGAGATTGACCGCAATGTTTAGCTTCATCCATTTTCTAATGATTTGATCAAACAGTGGACCTTTTTTCCACCAAGCTGATCGGCAATTTCTCCGTAGCCCTTTCCAGCCGTGTGTTGTACAATTTTGTCTCTGGTGTCTTTGGAGAGCTCTTTGGTCTTGGCCATGTTACAAGTTTGAGTCTTACTGACCGTATGGGGTGGACAGGTTGTCTTTATGCAGCTAACGACCTCACACAAGTGCATCTGGTTCAGGATAATAGTGGAAGTGGACTTTTAAAGGCGGACTAAGGGGTCTTTGAGGGTCAGAATTCTAGCTGTAAATACTTATTTGCAGGTGTGTTATACAAATAAATAGTTAAAAAAATCAGTGATTTCTGGATTTTTTTTTTTTTTAGATTATCTCTCTCACGGTGGACATGCACCCACGATGAAAATTTCAGACCCCTGTGTTCAAATACTTGTTTTCTTTACCGTATGTATACGTACTTATTTCACGCTCAAGCCAATTTTCCCCCTTTGACAGGGATCAGAGTCTCCCATGATGCTCGGCGATTCCAAGAGCGACCTGGAGGACGTGGACCCTTAGCTCTTTTTTTTTTTTTTTGGGGGGGGGGGGGTGAGCCCCGTCCGGAAGGAGCACGGGCCCGACGCCACGCAGCCCCAACCCTAGTCGGGGCGCTTCCATTGGCCCAGGGACGTTTTGGAGAGGAAAAAAAAACAAAACCAACAACAGACAAGCCAATCGGAACAACTTGACGCAGGAGAGGGAAAAACAAACAAAAAAAAAAGACAAAATCATTCATTACTTCCACGGAGATGATTTATAAGGGCAAGTTTGGATTAAAAGGGGAAGCGACCAATCTTCCTCCATCCGCAATCATCTTTTTACAGGGAGAAGGGGGGGCATTTTACCCTTTGTTTATTGTTTTCCTCACAAACGCACACACACACACTCACCGTCAACCATTTGTTGCATTGATGTAAATTAATGTTTTAAAAAGTCCTCTAGAGGAACCTCCAAGTGAACACGCGCACAAGCACTTGCTTGGTAGGAGTGGAGGGGGGGCGAGGGGAGGGGGCGTGTGTGTGTATGCGGAGGGGGGGGTCGAAGTATGCACTTTATTTGACACGTTCACTGCGCGCTTCCTCTTGAGCTCTCACCTTTTTTTTTGTTTTTCATTTTTAACACTACTAGTTGCTACTCTGTTCCTAGCGTCACTTCAAATGCACCACGTCTTTTTTTCCCTTTTTTTTTAAATATGCTTCAACACTTTTTTTTTTAAATATGCTTCAACACGCCTTTTTTTTCTTTAAATATGCTTCAACATGCCTTTTTTTTCCTTTAAATATACTTCCACACACCTTTTTTTTCTTTAAATATGCTCCAACACACCTTTTTTTTTTTTTTACATGCTTCAACACCTTTTTTTCTTTTTTTAAAAAAATATGCTTCAACATGCCTTTTTTTCTTTAAATATGCTTCAACACACCTTTTTTTTCTTTAAATATGCTAAAACACACCTTTTCTTTTTTTGTTTTTAATATGCTTCAACACGCATTTTTTTCTTTTTTTTATATGCTTCAACACCTTTTTTTCTTTTTTTTTTTTAAAAAAATATGCTTGAACACGCCTTTTTTTTCTTTTTTTAAAAAAATATGCTTCAACATGCCTTTTTTTTCCTTTAAATATACTTCCACACACCTTTTTTTTCTTTAAATATGCTAAAACACACCTTTTCTTTTTTTGTTTTTAATATGCTTCAACACGCATTTTTTTCTTTTTTTTATATGCTTCAACACCTTTTTTGTTTTTTTTAAAAAATATGCTTGAACACGCCTTTTTTTTTTTTTCTTTTTTTTTTTTCCAAATACGCTCTCTGCCGCCCTTTTTGGACTCGGGTGCGAGCCTTATGCAAGAAACGCGCAACGGAATGGGCTGGGGTTCTTTGTCGATGCCAATGTCTCTCTCTCTTTCTCTCTCTCTCTCTCTCACACGCACTCTCGTTCACGACACATGCTAATGTTACCTCTGCCACGTTTTTATTTGCCTGTTTGCCTCGATTTGTCTTTTGTGCCATCAAAACCGCACACGCGCAGGAACACAGATGTAGCTTTGACACACACCTGCATTGCTCATAAACAATGTTACCTCTGCCATTTTTATTATTTTTTTTTTTTTTGCCATTTTCTATCTTTTGTGCTGCACAGTTACACACGAGAAAACCCAATAGCTTTGACTCGGAACACACACATACATCCGCGTGCTCCTGAATGCTGTTATTACCTCGGACAAGCTTTTATTTACCTTTTTTTTTGTGTGTTTCTTTTGTGCCATTTATTTTTTTTTAACACGCACGCGGAAAGCCGTAGCTTCGACTCAATAACGCGCACACACGTGTAGCCCAGTTATCGGGGGTTCCGAAGTGCCTTAATCTCCCGATAACGCCCACCTCCCACCCCCCGCCGTAGCCTCTGTGACGATAATGTAACTGTGTGTGTGTGTGCGTGTGCATGTATCTTGGATGGGGGGGCGCTTTAAAAGGTCAATGTTTACACGGCGAGGACCTAGGAAGCAATTTGGAGGATCACCGTCTCCCCCCTCACGTCGCAAGTTCCTGATGTGAAGCATGCGTGTGTGTGCGTGTTTGAGGGTGACTTGGGGGGGGGGAACAGCCCCCCCTCCCCTCCACTGTGCTGTTTTGTGAGCACTTCCTCTCACGTCTTCAAAGGAAAAAAAATACAGTAAAAGTGATGTGCGAGTTTTACTGTCAGTAGGATTTTTTTTGGGGGGGGGGGATCACAATCTGCCATCACTTTTTGTGTGTGTGTGTGTGTGTGTGTGTGTGTGTGTGTGTGTAATGCATGTTAAAACACCCGAGTTTTAATTTGTACAACAAAGTTTGATTACGGGGGGGGGGAGATTTGATATAAAATAAACTGGAATGCGCAAGTTCTTTTCTAACCCTTTGATGTTTATTTGCTGTACTTGTGAGACACTGAAGATGTACCAAAAGTGAGTTCCTTATATTTTTCCCCAAAAATGAAGATGATTTTTGTTTTTGGAGGTATAAATATGACGAGTAGTTATACAGTGCACGTGCACAGATTGAGCCCAAGTGGTGCACCAGCACCAGCCCTTTTCCTGGAGCCCATTTTTTTTTCTTAATTTTTCAATATTTTAAAAATACAGTACTCCCTCTGTTATCAGTTCACCCACATAAACATTTAAATAATTATTAGTGCAATTATTATATTTAAGTTAAGTTTTAGTAAAGAAAAAAAGGGCCCCTCGCTAAACTGCTGTGCAAACAAACAGATGCCATTTGAACAAACATTTTTCTAAACTATTAAAAAAAAAAAATTACATTTTTATTTTTCTGGATTTCTTGATTCATCTAATATTTTGCCCGCCCAAAGAATGGGTCAGAATATTTTCACACTAGTGATGACAAGGCGGCACAGTAAAGCATTGGCCTCACAGATCTGAGGTCCCGGGTTCAATCCCGGCCCTGCCTGTGTGGAGTTTGCATGCCCTCCCCTGTACCTGCGTGGGTTTTCTCTGGGTGGGCACTCCGGTTTCCTCCCATATCCCAAAAACATGCCACATTAATTGGACTCTCTAAATTGCCCGTAGGTGTGATTGTGAGTGTGATTGGTTGTTTGTCTCCATGTGCCCTGCGATTGGCTGGCAACCAGTCCAGGGTGTGCCCTGCCTCCTGCCCGTCGACAGCTGGGATAGGCTCCAGTACTCCCCGTGACCCTCGTGAGGATAAGCAGCAAAAGAAAATGGATGAATGTACAGGATGTTTATAAATTCATGGTTATGCACTCCAGGATTTTGATTACATTTGCCTTGCCTTATGAGGAACAAATAATTTTAATAATTTTAGATGACAGAAAATACAGTAGTCTAATGTGACTTCTAATATAAAAACTAAATCATGAATGTACAGTAATAATCGGGCTTGAACGGAACAACAATTACCGCTGTGAGCTTGTTAAGTTCTACAAAGCCACACGCGGACTTGAATGTTAATCAGGCCGACCGTAATCAAGCTGATTATCTGCCGCCTCGTCATGCGTTCCATTTGATTGCGTGATTTTGATTTCACGCTGCTCGCCCCTGATTGGCCGCATCGTAAAGAACGCGAGTTCAAGTTTACACTCTTCGGCGGCGACAGCAGACGGCGATCCCCTCGGTGTCGCCCTCGGCGACCGGGCTCCACTCGGTCGGGGTCCAGCCCGGAGGACAGGAAGGACCGTCCCCCAATTCTGAAACTCTGCACTCGGAGCCTAGAACCGCAACCATTCACGTTTGTCAACAATTCCATCGTCAACGGACCTAACGCGCATGTTGTTTTCAGACGTACGAGGAGAACAAATAAACGGCACACAAGAAGGCCGAAGCCCAGGTTCGAACCCACAACCTCAGCCAAACAGACTTGTTAACAGTCTTAAAGTGGGATTTTGGGTTTGATGCACGCAGGAGGGCGGCACGGTGGATCAGCTGGTAAAGCGTTGGCCTCACAGTTCTGAGGACCCGGGTTTAATTCCAGCCCCACCTGTTTGGAGTTTTCATGTTCTCCCCGTGCCAGCGTTGGTTTCCTCCCACATCCCAAAAACATGCAACGTTAATTGGACACACTAAATTGCCCGTAGGTGTGATTGTGACTGCAATTGTTTGTCTGTATGTCCCCTGCGATTGGCTGGCAACCAGTTCGGGGTGTGCCCCGCTCGTGCCCATTGAGGACCCTCGTGAGGATAAGCGGCAAAGAAAATGGACGGATGTACCTGATAGGTGGGGTGGCAGGCCGTCCGTCACGCAGCAGCGGGCCACGGCATGAACTGCCCCACGGGCCACGCACTCCATCACGTCGGCATGTTTTACCTTAAAGGAGAGGGGGGGGGGTTAAAATGGCTACCATGTTTACGTTTCTGTGTCACTTTCATCAAAATACTAAATTTTCGAGTTTATAACGCAAACATTCCTCAGCTTACGCGTACGGCTCGCCCGGGTCGGCTTCCGCGTGGACGGTGGCTTCGGCAGTCCAGCATCAGCTCCCCCCGACGGCAACGAGCAATGGTCTCGGGGGGTCCGGCCTTCTCTGACCACACGGGGCGACACAGAAGCCCCCCACCTAGTTTAACCAAAACGTAGGTGTGTTATTTTGGTAAACTTCTCCATTTGCACAATGGAAAAATCTCCCAAAAGGTTGGGGATGTTAAGTGGATGACGTCAGTTCAGTTGGCAGGTTATACTACTGTTCGAAAAATAAAAAAAGACTGGATGGCTCAATGGCCACCAAAACTGAAGTCGCCATCCGCCATCTTGACACTCCCAAAACAATCATGCCAAGGTGTGCAGAATCGCCAGTTCCGTTGCTGTGAGAAAACATTCCACAGGTAAGTTAGAAAGGTTTACTTTGACACGGTTAAAATTTGTTTGTAAAGGTTTTTTTTAATGTATATATTTTCTGATGAGTTTAATTCACTTGGACAAAGTTTTGTTTCCGGTTGTTGTTGTTGACTGTTCACTCTCTGCTCCACCTTTATAGGCTGACGGTTTTTCGCGAAAAAGCGATGTCAATGTTTTCCCAAACTTCATCAGTGGATAAGCAAGAAAACACATTTTCTGTGAAATCTTTGATGAATTTCATAATACAGAACTCTGCAAATTCAATTTGATTTTTAAATGTGAGGAAACCAGTTTAAATTTGTGTGAAATAGGAAATGGCAGAGACAGCAAATGAACAGCGTGTTTTGCGTGTATTTTCCCATTGAGACTCCTTATTTCCAAAAATATATTGAACTGATTGACTTAAAATTTAATGTGTTTATGACAAAAATGCTTTGTTTTTTGCTATGTTATGATGATAATGCTTCACGGCGTATTTTGGGGAAAGTTAACATGTCACGGAAATCAGGCCTTAGGTAAGTGTAGGTGTTCTATGGCTTTCCTTTGCACTTTGCCTTTTACGGCTAACCAAAAATCCTTCATGTTACCAGAACTGAAAAAATGTCAATCTTACACGACCAGTTTTGATTCTATATGCCGAATTTTTAGTAAAAACTCCACCATAATCCAACCCGTAATAAACCATGTCCTCCACACGTTTTGGGAGTACCAAGATGGCGGCCAGCTGGCTTCCACCAACCGACATCCCGTTCGATGTGTATGCGCTATCAGTCTTTATTATTATTATTACATATATATATATATATATATATATTATATATATATATATATATATATATATATATATATATATATATATATATATATCAGTGGGGTTCCTACACAGACTAAACAGAAGCGTGATGGAAGTGGACATCCTCGGAAATCTATTGGCTAATTGATGGATCAAACACTTGCTGTGGATTTAGCACCATTAAGCACCATCGTTTGTGCCAAAAAAAAAAAGAGTCAGATTTAAATCGGACGTACGCATTTATAAGTAAAATTACATGCATCTTGCAAAGGGAATGTATTTTAGGTTCTTGAAATTTCACTCAAAAAAGGCCCTATATCTCCAATAACTTTTTGTGAGTATTATACGTCTGCCAAAGTGATGATAAAAGTATTGTTTACTTGTCGTGGTGTTGACAGGCGGCGGCATGGCGGCCACCAGGTTGGGGGTGCTGAGGCGATTCGTCGCCGAAAGCGGGCCGACGTCCACTGCGCCTGCGTCGGAGTAGCGTATCATCGCGTGAAGTACCTGCACCGGTGACGCTTTCTGATTGGATGACAGGAGCACTGCCGCGATGCCTGAAAGTCATTGAGAGAGTTTTTTTTTTTTTAATAAAATGTAAAGTTATGTTTACATCTTTTGGGGGTTAGTTCGCTACCCAATGAGAAAATGTGTTTGTTTGTTAGCTTGATCGCGATGGAGTTAGTTAGTTAGTTTATTAACTAGCTTGTTAGATCAACTAGCTAGCTAGCTTACTAGCTCACTGGTTAGCTATCAAATTAGATGTATTTTTTTCTTTAACTGCTTCTAAGCTATACTGTAATTGTACTTGTTTCCTCGCTTTGTTTCTTTATCAGTTTGCGACTGAGTTAGTGAAGCTGGTTCTTGCTATCATTTTAGTTTGTGAGCTGATTAATTAGTTTAGTTTGAGTTCATAATTTACTTTATTAACTAGCTTGTTAGATCCGTAGCTCGTCTTGTTAGCCTACTAGCTCACTGGTTAGCTATCAAATTAGATGTATTTTTTTCTTTTACTGCTTCCAAAATATCATATAATTCTAGTTTGTTTCTTTACCAGTTTGCTACTGAGTTTGTGAAGT
This sequence comes from Syngnathoides biaculeatus, assembly GCF_019802595.1. Lineage (NCBI taxonomy): Eukaryota > Metazoa > Chordata > Actinopteri > Syngnathiformes > Syngnathidae > Syngnathoides > Syngnathoides biaculeatus. The sequence continues at coordinate 5,504,424 of NC_084646.1, forward strand.
TGGTTCTTGCTATCATTTTAGTTTGTCAGCTGATTAATTAGTTTAGTTTTACTATATAATTTAGTTACTTTATTAACTAGCTTGTTAGATCAGTAGCTCGTCTTGCTAGCTTACTAGCTCACTGGTTAGCTATCAAATTAGATGTATTTTTTTTCCTTTAACTGCTTCCAAGCTATCCCATAATTCTCGCTATTGAATTAGTGAAGCTAGTTCTTGCTTGCTATCATTTTAGTTGGTGAGCTGATTTATTAGTTAAGTTTGAGTATATTATTTAGTTAGTGAGCCAGTTTTAATTATTTTTATCTTTGGTTATATTTTTATTTTGTTTGCTTCTTTGCTTGCTTTTTATTATTCTAGTTTTTCTAGTTCCCAAAGTAGTTAGCTAGTTGCTTTCTTGATTATTTCATTTGCTATGAAGGTGAGTTCATCACTTGATTCATTTTATTTTTTTTTTCAACTAATTTGTTAAGTAGGTAGGTAGCTAGCTTGCTAGCTATTAGGCACAGATGTCAAACTCAAGGCCCGGGGGCCAGATGCGGTCCGCTGCATGATTTTACATTGCCCGTGAAGGCAAATCATGTGTATTAACTTCCATGATTTTTGTTCAAATTTGAACCAAAATTTCAAAGTGTCATATCATAAATGATGACGTTGAGATATAGCAAGTACTTTTGCGTGACAAAACATCAACAATAGTTGAAAAACCCATTACCGTTGATTTGTGATTCCAAAACTGGTTGGTAAATTTGTGTAAATATGATGGTTCAATTAAAGATTTTCGTGGTTTCAGTCATAATGGCCCTCTAACAGAAAGCGTAACTACAATGTGGCCCGTGATAAAAATGAGTTTGACACCAACACTTTATGGTAAAATCAATTGATTTTTTTTTTTTTTTTTTTGGTTGCAAGCTATTATTTTGGTTGTTTGGTTTGGTTTGTGTAGCATTTGGGTACCATAGTTTGTTAACTTGGTTCTTTAATGTATTGTTTGCTAGGTTTGTGAACTGTTTATTAGGCAGGTAGCTATTTAACAGTTAAGTACACAACTAATTTCCATACAAAAAAAATAATGTGAACTGTCACGCGGCCGGTGACCTGACAGTGTTTGTCATCTGACACCCACTTCGTAATACTCATGACTGCTACCTACAGGAGTGGAGTGGAACTTTCTCCGATAGGGATTCAACGTGACGTCACAAACCTGCCACGTGCGCGGCCGCTTGTGAGGTTCCACTGCGGGCCATGAAGCAGGTGTCGCATTCGCTGCTAGCGCTGATGATGTCATCACCCGGCGCAAACAGATCTACGCACGGGCCGAAATTGGTGCCGCCCACCCCTTGCGCTACCAGCTGGTCCCAAACGTCGACCGCCCCCACGGCAATCACCTGCGCACAGAGGCGGTGAAACGACATCATCACCCCTAACCCTTCTGTTTCGCCCCCACTCGGCGTCACCTCAGGTTCGGACGCCGGCGAGTAGAGGCAGGCGTTGTCTCGGTAGTTCCCAGCTGCGGCCACGACCACGCTACCGCTCGCCACCAGCTCACGACTGGCTGCGTTCACTGAGCGGCTGAAGGCGCCGACGAAGGGCAGCAACACGACTGTCGAAGCCCCTCGTACGCTTTCCCAAATGTAGTCCAAGCCTTGCCACAAATGAAAAGGGACCAATTGGCCACCATCACCCATCCATTTTCTCCACCGTGTGTCACAATTGTTTGAATTTATTCCAAAGAAGCCTCACCTGCCAGAGCCCCCGACACGGAGCCCCTCCCATGACAGTTGAGCACCGGCACCAAGTGGATGCCAGCACCCCGGGCCACACCCAAGTCCGCCCCGCTCACCACGCCCGCTATGTGCGTGCCGTGACTGTAACATCGACTAGCCTGGAGAAACACAATGAAGATGAGTTTTCGTTGCCGATTACCTCTCAGAGTATTAAGTGGCAACTGGACTGTTTTGATCGTCTTAAAATATGTTTCACCTACCATCAGAGCAGGCTTCAGCACTAGCCTCGGCTGGTGTGGAGAAACTCAATGGACCTTTCTGATGGCGATCTTAAGCTCCGCCCCCTTAGCCATGTCCCACAAGCTTCCAAAATGGCGATTGAACAGAACATGTTTGAAGTCGATTCTCTATCGCGTATTCCAGATAATATTGGGGTATGTTTTTTTTGCTAAATGCGTCAGACTCGTCCAAGAGAGTTCTACAGAGAGGTCTCAACTATTTCACGCAAGGATATGTACAAGGAATTAAGATTTTGGACGGAGCAGGGCGCAATGTCAAATGTTGCCGATCGATGCAAAAAAAGTTTGACCCCTCACAAACTTCATATTGAAATCCAACAGGATAAAATAGTGGAATCGTACTGCGCATGGAAAGCAGGGTGAGTACTTTTTACTTGGAAAGATCATGGGTAATATCTTTGTCGTCTTTATCAGTGAGTGAGTGTATTCATTTGACTTGGCTCGTACTCGAACCCAGTGCTATGTCTTAAAACTCCGATGTGATACAAATAGCCAAATAGACATTTTTCTTGCATGACGTGGCGCATTTACATATTTCTAACCCGACTCTTTGGCATAAAACATTACACACAGGCCAGTGATACACTAACAAAGTGAAAGTTGTTCTTCTGCAATGTATAAAGCACTGATAATAATTCAATCAAACTCAGAGAAGATACTTCTCCGTCACTTACCTATGAACATACAGCCTTGTGTTTATTGATATTGTCCACATTTAGTTGTACGTGTGTTCTTCCACGAGCCTTAATCCGTAGTAGACACTTGGTCAACTATGTGTTAGGCTTTGAAAAATGAATCAACCTAGGAGGATATCTTTCATCAGAATTGCACGTTCCCCAAGCGCATCTCAGAACCATTTCCTTCGTAACGTTAAATTTTCCAAGCGCCCGCTACTGACAACCAGCATTGCTTGTGGGACAATATGGCGAGAGGGGCGTGTCAAGACAGGGGTTAAGACAACGCGGCTATCTGATTGGCTATTATTGTACGAGCGACTGACAGGTCGGAAAGGTCCATTATTTATGCTCCAGGTTTGAGGCACAGCCCAAAGCCATGAATGGTAGGGATAATTTTTTTTGGAGAGCAAAAAATGGACTCACGCTTTAATATTCCATTCAATTGTAAAATCGTAGTGGAGCTACGGAGTTATTGAGTTTCTTAGGAATGGCTGATTGGTCGGTATTGTAGGCGGTAAGTCATAGGTCGTGTCCTAAGCCAGCTTCACAGTGATGGCCAATGTAAAATTTCTCTCCATTGGCGTGTGTGCCAGTTATGTCTCCTGCCTAGCAACAAGTGTCCCGAGATATTGTTTTGTACTTTGACTGCATCTTCTTCCAGAATGTCCCTGGAATCTGTGGCGACCACTCGTCCTCGCAGCTCTCTGTGAGAGCCCCGAACGCCGCCGTCCATCAGGTAAACCTCCGCCTTGCTGCCGTCATCTGCAAGTGGAAGCCTCGTCAATGATGCGTACATTCGCGGGCGCGTGTCGAAGGGGGGTGACTGACTGGGGGGGTTGTATGTTGCGTTTTCCCAGGTGTCGCCAGGGTGAGGGTGCAGTAACCTGCGGAGGTTCCAGGGGGCGCTCTGAGCGAAGATGAAGGAGTCCTCCTCCACGTATTGGACATGAGGGAGATTCAGCAACTAAAGGCAAAATTACACTTTTTCTTCATGTCAAATTTTTGTACATGTATGCAATAGAGCTCGCGCACATGACGTCACAATTTTCACTGCGCCATATTGCCGGTCAAACAGAGCTGCCTGACATTGAACCGGAGGAGAATATTTACAATACCCGAGAGCTTTTATGCTGTTGGTTGTCACAACAGATGAGACAGATATTGAAAGATGTCATTCGATGGAATACCAGCTGAAAAGACCAGAAAATATCGATGGATTTCGGCAATTAAACATGATGGACGGTGCCCGACCAAAATACACACACGCCTGTGTAGCCATCGCTTCATTTCAGGTAGGAATTATTCTTCTCAATCTCAAATTACCAAGAAGTATTTATAATGCCAAGTTGGCTCATTTGAGAACAATGCGTATTTAAAAAAAGAAAATAAGCTGTCTGTCGCAGCAGAGAGGTTAACGTATGGCAGCAATACACTTCCGTGTACGTTCCTTGGAGACGACGTCTGTCCTCTTTTTTTTTATTTTTTTACTTTTCAATCATTGTTAACGAATGCGAGTTTGTCTAAAACCAGGGGTCATTTATTTAAAAATTGGTATTTGTATCAAATACTAGCTGAAAAGATCGATGGATTCCGGCCAAGGTTAACGTGTCACCGAACACGCTTCCGCGTTCACGAGCCGTCAAAACCGTCACTATGTGGGATTTATTCCTGATTGAGAACAGATCCAGCAACGAAGTGTTCGTATGCGTCCAGACTTTTATACGCTTTCAAACTTTTCCGTGTAAATCTCGACGACTTACTCACCAGATCCATGTGTAGAACGAGTTGTCCAAGACAAGTGGAAGCAAATTAAGAGTCCATTTTCTTATCGGCAAAAACATCGATTTTGGCATTAAATACGGGTCCTCTGTGCCGGGTTTATCTAATTTTTCCACGTACCGTCGTTTATTTTCACCTTCTAAATGTCTGACGGTATTGGACAAGACTCTGGGCGTCGTGCTAACAACCGACTCCAACCGACTTAGCATTGAGCAAGGCTTAGCTTGACCGGCAATATGGAGACGTAAACAAAAGTCACGTGATTTGATGACGTAGGTGCACGAGCTGTAATAATGCTAATGGTGCTAATAATGTGGGATTATGAATTTTCCGAAAATGGCTTGCTTCAATCCATAATAGACAACTTTCTGTGTGATTTCACGCATTTAATATGCGTACTGTCATTTTAAAATTTTTTACCCAAGTTCGCATCGATCAGTAAATTTGTTGTCGGGGGCTAATATTTTCTTAACTTTATACTTTTGTCCACTCGGTTTCCTGCTCAAAGGGAAAACTGATGTTAGTGACTTACTTTTTTTTTTGTTTGTTTACGTTCGAATCCTGGAATTCCCTCCAAATTGGCTGCTCCAAACTAAAATATGTGATGTCCTGCTCAATTCCATGCATGGCTTTTTCAGACTTTTTTTGTGCATTTTGCCAATTTTGCTTCTGTAGTTAAAACTGGAGTTGGGGTTATTTTTTTGCAACTTCACAGTCCTGAAATTTGCCTCTACTTTGCTATTTTGACATAAAATCTTTGACGTACTTTTCAATTCCACGCACAGGTCTTGGGGACTTTTTCGTGTGTCCTGTTATGATCCACTTTTCCACCCAATTTCGCGTCGATTGGAGAAATGGGTGTTTGGGGATGACCCCAACCCCCACCCCCCGGGAATTTCCCATGAATGCCTGCTTCGAACCAAAATGTCAGACTGTCTGATTCCATGTGTGGGTCCTTGAGACTTTCTCATGTATCCTGCTATGGGACAAGTGTCCACCTAATTTCGCATTAATCCACTAAACCAGAGCAAATTTTTATCATTTGATCATGTTTGACACTCAATTTTCCACGTCAAATCAGTAATAAATCACTTTTCTAAAATTCTAATGCCCTTTTTTTATGCATTAGCATGTGAGTGCAGTTCCTGTCACTGTCACGTCAAATGGTGAAAAAAATCCCGTGGGGAGCTGAAATGTATTTGTATGCAACGCACAGTTTGTGAGGTCCTGACACGGAGTCAGTCCAGCAGTGCTGACCAAAATCCCAATTCTTTGCTCATAAAAAAAAAAAAAAAGAAGGACTATTTCAAATAAAAGCCTTTACCAGTTGAATGACATCACTGCTCATCTTGACCAGGAAGCCTCGAAGAGCCCCCGAAAAGAAGAAGAAGGTGCGTAGGACCTCCACTTGGTGGCCGCTCACGGCCGCGGTGGTCCTCAGCCTCCGGACGCTGGCGTGCACGTCGCCCTCCTGATGCAGTATCACCAAGAAGCGACCGGGCACGCGCCACGCCGCCTTAATGGAGGAGGTCGTAACAAACAATAGGTAAGCGCTATGATTTTTCATGTAGCACAAATGCGTGTATGACATAATAGTATAACCATTGTAGGATAACATTCAAAACAACTACTGTAATACCAATAATAATCATTAACAGTGACAATAACATTTGTAATAACAAGAAGAACAGCAAATCTATAGTAATTATAAGAGCAAAAATAAGATGAAATATTTTTTAACAATTGTTACATTTTTATTTTATTTTATTATATTTATATATTTTTAAAAAATAACTAAAAATGTTAATAATAACTAATTATATTCATTGAAATATAAGGTTGAAATTTTGAAAAATAAAAAATATGCATATAAAATTCTGCCCCCCCTCCAAAAAAGTTAAGAAATTGTAAGAAATTTGTAATCGTTTAACATGCGTCATAACACTTAAAACAATATCTAATACTATCAGCATTGAAAATAAATATAAACGTGAGACTGAAATAATAAATACTTGTAATAAAATACTATAATAATAATAAACACTAAATAGATAACAGCTCATTTCAGTCAGTGGTAGAATGTTAGGAAATATTATTCCAAAATGAAATTTCTAAAGATAAATAAATAATTATGTAGAAAAATATAAAACACTAAAATATTTTCATGAAAAATGACAAATATAAACATTTTGAGATTCAAAAATAAGACTTAAAATTTAAACTATGAAATATTAAATACATTTAACTCTTAATAATGAATAAGTAACACCACACTAATCAAATAATTAAAAAAATATATGTAGGTACATAAGTTTTCAAAAATGTAAAGAATATTTGAACAATTGTAATCATGTTTATATATATATTATGGTAAAAAAATTGTAACACTACTAAAAATAAAAAAAACAAAAACCTTGAAGTAATAGAGATTGAAAGTGTAAAAATAAAAAAGGTATGAAATGTAAAAAATACATGTAACTGAACATAATCAATGCTATTTAAAAATACATGAAAGTAAGACAAACTGTAAAATATTATATGGAAAATAACACTTAATAATAATAATAAATGCATCTGTAAACTCATTTGAAACTGAGCCATCCAAGGTGAAAATTGAATCCAGATGATCTGGATGCGTGTTTCAGCTCCTCACCTTGTTGCATTGCAGAAACTCCGCAGCGGATTCGGTTCTGGTCCCGTTCATCTGGATCAAAGGAACCGGTCTTTGGTGAGTATGGCCGCGCGCGTCCATCGCCAGCGAGCACGCGCACAAAAAGAGCGCGCAGCCAACCGTGCCTGACATTTTAGTGTCGCACTCAACTACACGACTGAAAATCTCGACACAAGGTCCCAATTACAGAGAAGGCTCAAAAGAAAGTGGAGGTGGGAGCTGGTGATGTCATATCGAGTCTCTCTCTCTCTCTCGCTCTCTCTCTCTCTCTCTCTCTCTATCTATCTATCTCAGGTGGCGCTGGTACTGTGTGGGCTTATATTAGCTACCCATGTACTGTATGTGCTTGAAAAACATACTGTCTCCATTCAAACATCTACTTTACTGGACATTATTTTTAAAATATATTTGGAAATAATTAAAGCATTTCACCTTAGTTTTTTTTACTGAGAGATTTTCATTTTAGACATACGATTCTAAAATGTTCCTTAAAGGGGAAATGCAGTGCTTTGCATGAACAATTTATCCAATAGGTCATGCAATATGTACTGTATTTTGAAGCTCAGCTAACGGCTTCCGCCGGACGCCAAAGCTCGGCTAGCTGCCTCCGCCGAACACCGAAGCTAAGCTAGCGGCCTCCGCTTCCGCCGAAGCTTGAGTCACGGCCTCCACCAGATGCCGAAGCTCGGCTAGCGCCCTCCGCCGAACGCTGAAGCACGCTCGTCAGACTCCGCGTCATTCCTGTCCGAAGAACCATCCGCGTCTGCCGGCCCGGAGCTCCGGGAGCCTTTGTTTACGCTCTTAGCTTCCTGTGCGTAGGCCTCCGAGTAGTCAGACTCCGGCATCATTCCGCCCGAAGAAGCATCCCAATCTAAAACATTATTTACACCCACAGGTTCAAATCTGTATGGAAGTATTCCTCCGTCTTCCCAATCAACCGATACTGCTATTTCTTCATCAGAAGAGGATAAATCTGAGAAATCAGGGTTGGGCACAATGTAATCGAGCCTTTGGTGCGGAACCTTACACGTCACATCCGCGGACGTAAGTCATGTGACTCACAAAAATGGCAGCACCTCTGGAAATTCGTAATTGTCGATAAAAATCTTCTCAAAACACTATTAAATGAGAGAGGATTCAACATCACATTGTCAAAATAGGTTACATATTACATGACCTATTGGACCCACTGGATTTCCCCTTTAAAATATTTATTATGCTTAGTATCATATAATTTATTTTTCATATGCAAGGTTGTCAAAATTACACATTTCATTTAAAAGACCGGGAAACGCCATTTGCAAGAAATGCACTGAGGACAGTCGATGTCAACATATCACAGCAATCACCAAACAGGATGTAAATGTGCCCCCTGGTGGTTGTCATCAGCACCAGTGCTGAAATTAGCCCAGCAGAGTCCAATTGAATAGGTACAAAAACTATTTAATGCAAATCGTTGCAGTGTGACACTCTTCAGCCACTATCAAAAAAAAAAAAAAAAAAAATCAATTTTTTTCCAAAGACGATAATGGGTAGTTTTTAGTGTCTGGCGGCCGCAGACAGGCTGGCGATGGCGTCAGAGCAGATGTAGGGTAGGGCAGCTGTTGTGCCTCTTCTGTGCGTGAAAACTCGAATCGGGCACAGTGTTGGCGTGCCTTCCATCAAAATAAAAGTTTGACAAATGCAAAAAGAAAGAGCATATGCATGTGTATTTGTCAGCAATTATGCATTTTATAAGTGAGTGAAGAATGTAAGCGTGTGTATTCATATTTTTTTTTACCTCTCATGTTGACTGATGTCCGTTACTTCCTCTAGGTTCTTCTCCCACATCCCGGGAATGACTACTACCTAATAAAAACACGTTACAATCAACATCTACACACATTTCCCGCCGCTACCAAACCCACCTTGGGGTAACACTGGCACATGCTCCAGGCGGTCCCGATCAGAACCATGCCGCCACCCAGGGCGCACATGGTGGCGTAGACGTGGGGCCTCTCCCTGGTCATGATGAAGAGGCCCGCGGCCACCACGCAGCAGCCGGCCGCGATCAGTCCGTACCGGTACGGCTTCCCTTGCGCCATGGACTCCGCAGCGCTGGACCTTGAAGGTGAGAGTCCGTGTGAGGGCGGTTACGGTTCTACTCCGCTACCCATTAAAAGCCAAGGACAAGGAAGGGCGACTGCCTCGGGTTGTTGTTGGTTCCCTTGGTTTAGAATTGCCAACAGACGCCACAAATTTGCAGTGAAACACTATTTTCTATTAGACCAACTGATGAAATGAAGCTACGCCGCTCACTTCAACATAGTTCCTTGGCACGAACGTGGTGCCAAAGCAATGCTTTTATATCAGACCGGGCTTTGGCGTAAGCGGAAAAACAGTGAATGAGGAAAATTAGGTCCAAAGGGTCAGCAGCTTTTTTTAAACAGACCTTCTAGGTGGCGTGTGTCAAACTCAAGGCCCGGGGGCCAGATCTGGCCCGGCGCATGATTTCATGTGGCCCACAGAGACAAATCATGTGTATAAACTTTCCATGATTTTTGTTAAAATCTGTGCCAAAATTTCAAATTGTCATACCATAAATGATAACGTTCCAATATCATAAGCATTTTTGTGTTGCCCAACAACAATAATTGAAAAACCCATTAGCCTTGATTTCTGATTCCAAAAATGGCCCTCTGAGGGAAACCGCAACTACAATGTGGCCCGTGACAAAAATTTGTTTGACATCCTGTTCTCGGTGGATACACACTTCTGAATTAACAAATTACTTAAATGACCTTTATCTAGATGTTATTAATATTGAGACACTGAATGTGCTAATGTTCTCTAACAATATTAATCCACAATATAAATAAGCACAACACTTTAATTCAAGTCAGAAGGGAGCAATGGGCACAACAGCAGCAGTAATAGTGCCATTTCAACACATCCCTACAACTGTTCACATTCCTAGAAAATCACAATGTCCCATCACTCGTGAGCTACTTTTAGAAAAGGGCGGCGAGCTTCAGTTTTGGAGAGTGGGAGGAGTCAGAAAAAAGTGAGTGTGTGTAATCACAATATTTGAACCCGGAAACTCTGGTATGGTGGAGGCACGGTGGATCAGCTGCTAACGTGTTGGCCTCACAGTTCTGTGGACCCGGGTTTGATCCCAGCCCCGCCTGTGTGGAGTTTGCATGTTCTCCCCGTGCCTGGGTGGGTTTTCTCCGGGCACTCCGGTTTCCACTCCGGTTTCCTCCCACATCCCAAAAACATGCAACATGGACACTCTAAATTGCACCTAGGTGTGATTGTGAGTACGACTGTCTCGAAATCATATGTATCAACTTTCATAAGTTTGTTAAAATCAGTAGCAAAATTTCAAATTGTCATATCATAAATGATAACGCTGAGATGTCACAAGCATTTTTGTGTTACCATGATGAAAAACCCATTACCCCCGATTTCTGATTCCAAAACGAGTTCATAAATTTCATATGCAAATTTGATGAGGCGGTTAAAGATTTTTATAGTTTCACAGTCATAACGGCCCTCCGAGGGGAACCGTAAGTAAAATGTGGCCTGCGGCAAAAATGAGTGACACCCCCGCACTGGGACAACGTGCCGTCCTCTTTAGCGACAATGTCAAATGAATAAATAACAGCACCACCTGCTAAAATGTGTACACAAGGTTTATAGAACAAACAATTGCATATATGTCACAACTGTCAACAAAATAACCCAGAAAACAGCAAATTGAGCACAATAACAGTCAATCAAGCAATTGCCAGATGACATACAAATATCCCTAGTTGCATAGAAAATGAATGCTTTGCGGCGGCGACATTATTTTTCCCCTCTTGGGCCCAAAAAAGACAAAAAACCCAACCGGAATGCAGGTTGACGCATCGCAGCGAAGCATATTTTGCAGTTCACAAATAGCATGCAAAGATGCCCCTAGTGGCAGTCAATAGCATGCCGAATAACAGTCAAGCGATCTGATTGGATGCTTTGAGGTGACTTCGTTGCGTCCCCTCCTCCCCAAAAAAATAACTAAATCCGCTGTGACTGTCTGAGTACTCCCGGTGCGGAAGAGTCTCCTTTCGATTAACGCGCATGTGCGTATATTTTGTAACCTTCCGGCCAGTGCTTCATCGTGTGCCATTCGACAACTTGTCGCCGAGCGTTCATGTTCGCTATCGACGTCTCAGTAAGACGAACACAGCGAACGTACATATAGGAGACTTTTTAGCACGGGGGAGCGCTCAGACCGTCACACCAGCCAGTCTGAAACATCCCCATCCATACGTCAACATGTGCCATTCCACAACTTGTCTCAGAAAGACAAACACAGCGAACGTACATATATGTGTATATCTTTTTATCAACTTTTGTTTTACGGTTAGGATATAACATGTATTAGCTCCCTCTATGGAGAAGAAGGGGAACTATGAGACCGGGGGATTTCCCAGTAGGCGTCTGCTACGTACTCCGAGTTCCCCTGTTAGTAACGCATGCGCATTCATCACAAGGAGACTTTTCAGCACGGGGGAGGGCTCGGACCGTCACACTGGGTTCATGCGTCATGCATGTCATAGAAACCAGGAATTTAGTTCTTACAGAAGTAACCTCGAACACTTGAACTACTGAAACAAAATCCTACTTTTTTCCACTTGTGACTCGAGATGTTATTATTAAAAATATGTGCTTCCTAAAGTAGTAGCCCTTTCTCTTTTAGACGCCGTGACTCAAATAATCAAAAGTTGCGTTGTTTGCTGGAACAAATAAGTGGCTAACCTCAAACGCCAATTGTTCCTTTCAGGACTTCAGCTCTTGCACGACGATACTGCGTTTCCTCAAATAACATCCTCTGCTCGTTTCAAATAAATGCACCCCCCTATTGACGTTTTAACAAAAAAATAAGATAATTATTCAAACCGTTGCCTCTCCTCGAATAAATAAACCTGAAATAAACGCCTCCTATCTTCTGTGGCGTGGATGTCATCTAACATTGGGTTACAAAAAAATAAATATTTTTTTGTAGCGGTAAGCTGAATGTTTTTTTCAACTGATTTTGAACAATTTTGCATGACTGAATCCAAAAAACGGCATCTTTTTCTCTTGTTCAGGTCAAGTTTTTATGGAAAGTAGTTAAGTTTATTTATCGAGCGTTACAAACTTTTTTTTACTGTAAACTGCACAGTAGAGTACGTGTTAACTGTAAATCTAAATTGTCATATTTGTTCAAAATTTAGGACATGAACCTCAGTTTATTTGAATCTCTTAAATGAAAATATCTGTACATGTAAACAAAATCATGTGATCCAAAAAAAAAAATGAATGAGCAAAATCAATGTGATATTTGGATTCAGCACATTAAAATAGTATGAAATTAGATTTAAAAAACAAACAAAAAAGATAATAAAATTGTTGTTGACCAGTGTAGTGATCTGATTGCAGCAAAATCCCACTTTCGCTGGCATTTGCCAGAAAGGCAAAGGTGAAAAATTTGTGGACTATGTAGATATATTTTTTTAAACGACTCTGATGCTCTAATTTTGGAGGGTCTCCGTGTGAAAAGGCTCCAGATTAAGGCACTTTGCATCGGAGTTAGCGCTCAAGGGAATGCTCAGGTGCTGTGTAGCCACAGGATTTGCTCACGTAAATTCAAACAAGCCAATTGCGTTGACGCTGTCCCTTTAAGAAAGTCCTTAGTCCCATTAAAGGCACAAGTGACGTTTACAACATGCGCAAGCCGTCAAAGTCGATACGTCTAACAGGGGGCACGACGTTAGCGCTGCTCGCCGTCCTCTTGGATCTTCATCACCATGTCGTAGGACGGGGGAGGTTCCATGGTCCAGGGAGGTGGAGTGGACGGGGGGGCCGGTTCGAGGACCTGTTCGAGGGCCGGGGTGCCGCCGACGGAGTCCGTTGACATCTCGCGACGAATTCGGTCCAACCTCCTGAAAACGGAGACGTGACAAACAGTCAACGAGGTGTTGGTTTAGCGTCCAATCTAAAAAAAGTCACCTCACCGCAACCGAATACATGAAAGTGACGGATTTCCTCAAATTGTAGCTTTGATTTTATTAGACTCTGTACTTCAATTCATTGTCCAAGTGCATAAGTCATAAGCAAATAAAATGAAATCGCCGATTATTCATTTTGATATCTTACTTTATATCCTATAGGAAAATACCGTAGTTCCTCAATCAGTAGCTTCAGCTCAAATTAATTGCCAGCTACATCCTCCTGAACAAATAAAGATCTCACCTCACTTATAGGCATGAAGCCAATCATATAAAAAAATTATATATATGTATATAATTTATTTATTTATTTTTTTAACCCAACAGTTAACCAATGTACTGTAATTTCCCGCCTATAAGCCGCGACTTTTTTCACACGCTTTCAACCCTGCGGTTTATGCAGTGATGCGGATAATTTGTGCATTTTTCTAACGGCCACAAGGGGGCACTTGAGTGGAAAAGGTAAGAGTGAGATCGGTGGGATATATGTGCCGAGGAAGTGGTTTTAGTGGTCTGGCCCTGTAAGCGGTGCGCTCGCGTGTTACTGGTGTGATTTTTATGTTTTGTTTTTTTAACCAACCCTGTTAGTGCGGCAGCGCTAGCGTTAGTGTTAGCACGGGGGCGCTAGCGTTAGCATTAGTGCGACGGCGCTAGAATTACCGTTAGCATGGCGGCGCTAGCGTTAAACTCTCTGTGTACCATCATTCTTTGTAAATATCTCGTTTCAATGTGGGTTTCAATGCGGCTTTTACACAGCTGCGGCGTATGTATGTTCCAAATGATATTTCTTTTACAAATGTACTGGGTAAGGCTTATAACCACATGCGCTCTGTAGGCCAAGAATTCTGGTAGTTGTGTGAATAGTGCTTCCTGAAGTACTTCAGAGATAGAGAACAGAGCACGTCTTGTTTAGTGTCAGCCCAGACCACGTCGATGGAACGTGTCAATGAGCAAGGCATATAAATGCGGCCCTCTTATTCACACTGTCGTCTTCTGACAGCCCTGAAACACGTCACAAAATACACGCTAAGACATGCTGCACGATGACAAGTACAACATGAGGTACACTTGAGCATCAAATCTGATCACCTGAGGCCTTGAAGTTAATTTTTTTTTTTTTCCTCTCCCGCCACTGTTGCTCGTGGCTTCCCAGAGTTGCTCACCACTCAGCATTTTTCACAAGCCACAATTTTGTCACTGTGTAATAGAGATTAAGTGATGACAGAGATTTAACCTGATTAAAATACATTTATCTATGAGGAGATGGGGGAAGTCTGACGAAAAGAAGTGGCATGATAATTTTTCACAATAAAAACACAACCCGCCAAAGTGAGGTTACCTGCCAGTGCGAAAATTCCAAGCCCTGAATACAATATTACTGTAATCAGACATGTGATTTTTCCATTTATAGACAGAATTCAGTCTTTTTCAATTGCTAAAATTGATTTAAAAAAAAAATATCTAATTTTCTGCAATATTCCGACCGTAACCCGTGCCAGAATCCACACTCATTCATTTTCCGATCCGACTTTTGCAACCGAGGCGGACGCGATACCGAATGAATTTGTAATTTTTTGGGGTAGGTTAAGTGTTGTGTGTGCACCTAAATAATGACCAATCATATTGTGTACATTTTGAAAGTAGAATACCATTTATTTATAGATGTACTAAATATATTTCATTTATAATACAATTTATAAAACTTGCACGTTAACATTGGCGATCATCCTTTGATCGTGCTTGCAGCCCCCAGACCCCTGGCTATTTTTCACACGGTCAAATCACATGACTGTCATGTGCTGTAAATAAACTCACAAAAACAAATAATAATAATAAAATAAACTCACCCAGCTTAATGAGCCCTTTGGATAATCAGATATGTTTACTATGTGTTTACTCTTATCGCGGTGATAAGTTAGAGTTTCTGTTTAAAATACTTAAAAATTTGATTTGAATGCTTCTGTTTGTGTTGATTTTTATGTTGGTAAAATGCTGCAAACCCTGGAGCTTCAGGGGGCTTTGAACCCCGTGTCCCCCCCGCCTCACTTAATAGCCAAGCGCCTCAACCTCCTTGAACAGATCAATGCCTGACCTCAAATAAACGACACCGATTTTTCTCCTCGAAAATTCAGATCCTTATACAGGGATACTTGAAAACAGTATAAATAATGGATGAGGACTGTTTCGTGTTTGCTTACAGGAGCTTTGGCAAAGGTATTTGTGCTGGAGCGCGCCCTGAAAGTTATTATTAGATGACTGATACTAAAGCGTCAATGTCTTTGCAGCACACACACACACTTTGCATGCAGGGTGACCAGGTCAATGTACAGGAATCAATCAGTATTATTACCGCAGCAAAGGCAGAATTTACACAATGTTTAGCAGCGATTTCATAATATAGTATTATTTTTTTCTCATTTATGCTCCTTCTAAATGGTAAATAAAACACTACAGTTTTTGTTTTTTTTATTTTTGGACACAGTATAGTGCGGAAACATTTGTCTTTTTTGGTTGGGTGCTGGAACGGATTAATGGCATTTCAAGGCATTTCCATCCATCAATTTTCTTTGACGCTTATCCTCACAAGGAGTGCTGGAGGCAGGGTACACCCTGAACTGGTTGCCAGTCAATCATAGGGAACATGGACACAAACAAACAATAGCACTCACAATCACACCTAGGGGCAATTTAGAGCATCCAATTAATGTTGCATGTTTTGGGGATCTGGGAGGAAACCGGAGTGCCCGGAGAAAACCCACGCAGGCACGGGGAGAACATGCAAACTCCACACAGGCGGGGCCGGGATTGAACCCGGGTCCTCAGAACTGTGAGGCCAACGCTTTACCAGCGGAGTCACCGTGCCGCCTCAAGACAGAAAATTATTATAGCGATAAATTAGTCATGAGCCTGGCCATGGAACGAATTAAAATGCTAATGTACTGTATACTGTGTTTGAAAAACTAATATATTCATTTTTAAGTCAGAATTCACCCCCATGATGACAACATGAAGAAGTATTTTTGATCCATCCATCCATTTTCTTCGCCGCTTATCCTCACAAGGGTCGCGGGTAGTGCTGGAGCCTATGCCAGCTGTCAACAGGCAGGAGGCAGGGTACACCCTGAACTGGTTGCCAGCCAATCGAAGGGCACATCGAGACAGGCGCACTCACAATCACACCTAGGGGCAATTTAGAGCGTCCATTTCATGTTGCATGTTTTTGGCATGTGGGAGGAAACCGGAATTGTCCAGAGAAAACCCACGTAGCCACGGGGAGAACATGCAAACTCCACACAGGTGGGGCTGGGATTGAACCCGCGTCCTCAGAACTGTGAGGCCAACGCTTTTGCAGCTTATCCACTGTGCCGCCTCAATGCAGAAAATTATTATAGCGATAAATTAGTCATGAGCGTGGCCATGGAATGAATTAAAATGCTAATGTACCTATGTATACTGCTTTTGAAAACCTAATATATTCATTTTGAAGTCAGAATTCACCCCCGTGATGAGAACAAGAAAAAAAAAAGTATTTTTGACATTTTTAAAAATATTTGAAGTGAAACCTTAATGTCTATCTGGAAAGTATAGCAAGCATTTTTTTTTTTAATAAAAGTAAGTGAAGTTTCAAGCTTGTTGACGGAACGAAATGGACTAAACGTTGAAGAAGTGAAAAGTTGTTTTGTTTACCTTTGTATGGCCAGCGACTGCTGCGGGCTGAAGCGCGTCCCCGTGCGCGGGTGCAGCAGGAAATGTCCCGGCACCGCCGCCTGCAGGTTTTTCATGGCGACGCACAGCACGCTGACCAGGAGGCCCACGCCCCCGATCCCCAGGAAGAACCCCAAGACGGCAGCAGCGATGCCGGGCAGAGGCGCGCACAGAGCCACCAAGCCGCCGGCCACCATCAGCAGGACGGCCAGGAGCAGCAGCGCACCGTGGGGCAGCGGCATCGCCGTCGTCCCGCTCCTCCTCGCTCGCCTTCCTCAGCCAGTCTGTCGCGGAGACGCGTGAGCTTCTTCAAGCATCTCTTCGAGGTAAAAACACTCCCATGCCGCCGCCTCTCCCTCCTCCTCCTCCTCCTCCTCCTCCTCCTCCTCCCCCCTCAGGGGGAGAAGCCCCGACGCGTCGCCGCCTGGGGAGCGAACATATCCGGGTTGGCGTCGCAGGCTTGACGGCGAAAAAGAACCGGGACGCTCCGCTCTGCTCCGCTTTGTGGCTCGAGCAAAGAGGAAGTGTGTTCTTTTTTCCTTTCTTTGTCTTTTTGTTTTTTTTTTTTTTAACACGAGGAGGGGTTTTCTGTGACGAGACCCGGGTGGGCTGGACGTTGTCACCATGTTTGCGGCACCTTTTTCTAATTATTTTTTTTCTTCTCAAACTTTTATTATAAGTCGTACTGTTATCAATTCCAAACTCAATGAAAACAACTATTAGACATGAACTCTTTGGGCTCTAAATATATGACAAAATAAAGTTATAAATATGTATTATGCAATCAAAGCTATCCTAAAGTTTCCAACTCAACAATTGAATTTATGATTAGGACATGGTGTCCAATTTACGGCCTGGGGGGCCATCTGTGACCCGCTGTTCATTTTTTTAAAGACCCACAGCATGCATTAAAAGTATGATTTGACACGGCCAGTAACGCTATTTATATATTTAAAAAAAAAAAAGGGGCAGAATGAAAAGTGCGTCAAAAAAGTCCCCATCGGTACAACAATCCTGACAACAGAAAGCTGGGATGAACAATGGATAAAAAGTCCCCACACCCCCTTGTTGAAAAGCCAGGTTTTGTTATACAAAATAGAATATGACACAAAGAGAAATAATTTCAAAACTTTTTACCATTGACTTGATCGAAAAGTTACAACTCAAATTGGGGCTGGGTAATTAGTGTTTAGGTGTGCAAAGTTAATTTTATTTTAAAATGTATGCTTATGGCTGGCGACACGGTGGAGCAGCTGGTAAAGCCTTGGCCTCACAGGTCTGAGGTTCCGGGTTCAATCCCGGACCCGCCTATGTGGAATTTGCATGTCCTCCCCGAGCCGGCGTGGCTTTCGTTCCTGGCACTCCGGTTTCCTCCCACCTCCCAAAAACATGTAACATTAATTGGACACTAAATTGCCCCTAGGTGTGATTGTGAGAGTGACTGCTCTATGTGCCCTGCGATTGGCTGGCAACCAGTTCAGGGTGTTGACTGCTGGGATAGGCTCCAGCACTTCCCACGACCCTCGTGAGGATAAGCGGCGAAGAAAATTGATGGATGGATGGATGGATAGTTTTTATATTGTTTAAATTTGTCACTGCTTGCTGAAAGGGTTGTGTATTAATTTCCGATTATTTGTTAACGTTAGGTTTAAGCTTGCGGTCCAGAGCCATGAAGATAACTTATCCAAGGCAATGTGGAAGTTTTAAATACACGTGTAATTCTCCTACTTCCAGAATTAGTTCGTTAAAGTTTGAAAAAAGCACATTTTCCACCTTCATACATTTTGTTTCCTCCTTGTATCCAATATGAACCGAACTGTAATTCTGAAACAAAAGTAAATACAAAACTGATTTTGTAATTTATTGGCGAGTTTCTATGGTTCTCCTCTTACTTTTCTTCTCGATTTTGTGACGACGTGATAGTTTGCACAATTCCAACATGATATTTGCTTGCACAATGTTCATGTTTGACATATGTAAGGCCTTTGAACCACCATTTTAACACATTATTTACGTCCCGTGTTTGGACAGGTGCGCCATTTTGAGCCGTTGCATTGATGCAGATGTTCCTGGAGTTCAACACGGAGCGCTGCAACGGCTACGTTCATCCCGGCATTGTTTGGATTGCCCGAGTAAGTGAATATCTTAAATTAAGCTGCAAGTGTTCAACGTGACACAACGTCCTCTCCTGTTCCTCACGCCGTTTGTTATATTTCACCCTTGTGACCGGAAACGTAACTGGGAGAGGATGTGAAATTTCACTACTCGATTATTCATATCAACAAGGCTGCTGCTACAGACAAAAATGTGAAAATGTCATATTGTGGTAATAGCAACCAAAGGTGATGAAAGTCATGAGTATTCTTGTGAAATTGAAAAAAACAAATGTTACATTGAAAACACAAAACTAGTAAACAAAATACACTATGAGATTAAAAAATATATATAAAACATTTCATTTTTTTTAAAACATTTTTAAAAATATAAGAGAGAAAATCCACAAATACAACAAAATAGGGAAAGCATTCTAAAAAAAAGCCCAAGATCTTTCAGCAAAAATATAAGAAAATGTCAAAAAATAAAATATTACAGAAACATCATAGACTGCACAAAATGCAAAGATTTGAAAAAAAAATGCAACAAAATTACAAAAATATGATGTAAAAACACTGGTATAAATAGGTATCTAAAACCAATTATAAAAAACAATATTGCAAAAAATCCCCAAACTAGAGAAAATAATACACAGTGTAACAAAATACAATAATATTGAAGAAAAAATATAAATATATGACACGAAATAAGTCTATAGGGAAAAATAAAAATCATGAAGAAAAAGCTACAGTATTCCAATTAAAATATAAAGAAATATAAAAGATGTTGGACTAATATAAAATGACACGAAAATCATATATTGCACAAAATGGAAAAATGTTTGAAAAATGCAGCAGAATTACAACAAAAATATGATGTAAAAACATTGGTATGAATATCTAAAAACATTACAAAAATCCCCAAACTATAGAAAATAATACACACTGTAATACAATACAATAATATGGAAGAAAAAAAATGTATGACACAAAATAAACGTGTATAGGGAAAAAATGAGGAAAAAGTTACAATATTCCAATTAAAATATAAACAAATATGCTACGAGATGTTGGACTAATATCAGATGAAAAATCGAATCTTCTTTTCCTTTCGCCTTGACTTGTTAGCGCGTCATCCTTTTCTATGCTACCACATCTCCTGGATCTTCCTCTCCAACACCAACTGCCCTGATGTCTTCTCTCACTACATCTTTTTTCAACCTCTTCTTTGGTCTTCCTCTCGCTTTATTGTCACGCAGCTCCATCCTCGTCATCCTTCGTATCCATATATTCACTCTCTCTCTCTCCTCTCAACATGTCCAAGCCATCAACGTCTGCTCTCGCTAACTTTGGCAAGGAAGCATATGTCGCTTGCAAATATCCTAAGTCTCGTCTCTAGTACTCTTTCCCATAACTTCATTGTGTGGCTCATCAACTTTATTCCTCTCTAGTTCCTCCCCTCCTCAGTCATCTTCTCACCCGTTAGAATTCTGTTGAGCAAGTTGATTGAACCCCCCCCCAAGCCAGCTTTCCAAAAAATGGTTCCATATCTCCACTGGAATGTCATCAGGCCTAGGTGTCTTTCCATTTTCCATCCTCTTCTTTGGATGTAAAATATAGCAAAATAATGTAAAAGTACAACAATATTGTGGAAACATAAAATCATGCAACATTTTACGACAGAAGTATTGCTAAATAACCTTTTCTCTCCTTGAACCAATGGAAGGACGCTTTTTGGATTACACCACTCGGGAGCAACCAACAGAGGGTGCAATCCATCCAGGCCCCAACTACTTTGGCGCTTATATTTTAAAATGTCATTTGACATATTTTTCTATTATATTTCCCTTGCAAAAAAAAAAGCAAGTGCACTATTTTTAAAACTAGAAGTCAAAAAATAAGACAACCAACAGACTGCAATGTCCCATCGTACCAATAATCATTATTTTATTCAAATGACGTAAAGACTTTTACGCGTACAGACACGTTCAAAATCTGTTGCATCGCTCTTTCTTTTATCATTTTGCATTACAAACCCATAAAAACATGCATATGCCGGGCTACATATGTCCACATAAACTTAATGCATCGCCGTCATGACGTACTGTGCCTCATCTGGATTTATCTTCATTTGTTGTTGTTGTTTGAAATAACCCTCACCACAACATTTAAAATACTTTAAAATCAACAACCCCATTGTCCGATGTTACATCTCAAAACATAAAAATAGGTCGAATAAAAATAAATCACAAAATATAACAAAATGCATATGATACATAAAGATGAATAAATATTAAATAAAAATCCAAATGAAAAAAAAGACCGATATACATATACGCCATTTAGTATAAAATCCTAAAATCTGTCATTTATTTGTATGTATAAAATAATCTAGCAATTGATATGGAGCAAAAAGATGGAAACTAGCACTAAAACTAAATGTTTTAAAGTTATTCAACTTTGTCTAATGTTTAATATGACAATACCGTGGCATCTAAACAGGGGTGTGTAGACTTTTTTTTTTGGGGGGGGGGGGGGGTTCTAATGTCATTGTGCGTGGGTGTGAATGCGTTTGGTTGTTTGCGTTCCTGTGACTGGACCCCGCTTGTCACCTCAAAGTCGGCTGGGATAGTCTCCAGATCACCTAATCGAAGAAAAGCACTCTAGAAAACGGATGGATGGATCTCTTTCCTTTTTTTCCCTCCATTTTTAAACCTCGAAGCTGATCTCTCTGGAGCGTCCGAAGAGCGGCTCGGCGGCCAGGTGCGTGTCGGAGTAGGCGCGGCGCAGGTGCGTGGAGCTGCACGTGGTTTTGATGGCCACCTCGTAGGGAGGCGGCGGTCCCAGCCAGGGGGGAGGGTGAGGCGGCGGACTGAAACCGCCGGGGTCCATGGGGGGATAGTCGAACTCCTCCCCACGAGCGTTGTGCCTTTGGCGGTCCAGAGTCCTGTACGGTAACAGAACAGAAGATTGGATGCACCTATCTATCTATCTATCTATCTATCTATCTATCTATCTATCTATCTATCTATCTATCTATCTATCTATCTATCTATCTATCTATCTATCTATCTATCTATCTATCTGTCTGTCTGTCTGTCTGTCTGTCTGTCTGTCTGTCTGTCTGTCTGTCTCTGTCTGTCTGTCTGTCTGTCTGTCTGTCTGTCTGTCTGTCTGTCTGTCTGTCGTCTGTCTGTCTGTCTGTCTATCTATCTATCTCTATCTATCTATCTATCTGTCTGTCTGTCTGTCTGTCTGTCTGTCTGTCTGTCTGTCTGTCTGTCTCTGTCTGTCTGTCTGTCTGTCTGTCTGTCTGTCTGTCTGTCTGTCGGCAAATACAATTTTTTTTTCAGGCGCCGTGAGGTCACATGATGCACTTTTAGAAAATCAAAAGATGAGTGTATACTAATGGCTAATAATGGCTCAGACCTAATACGTTCATAAATGTTTAAGCAATACGATAAAAAGACGTTAAATATGAAATAATTGTCGAAACTTGTTTTCATCATATCATGGGAGTACCGGTTCTGACAGGGCCACCACATCATGACTCACGAGATTTAAAATGTCTGACCTTGAATTAGCTCAGCAGCATAGAAAATGAATGACTAAATCCAATTTGCACCTTTACTGAACTTTCAGTTCTTCCCTAACAAGAGTTCCTAGAACCAAATAGTCCCTGGGAACCATGCTGTTTGAATTTCCACCGAACCTGAGAGTTTAGAGTAATTAAACCGTTGAGTTAATTAGCATTCTGCAACACGGCCCACCCATCAAAAGCTAAGTACCGTAATTTCCGGCCTGTAAGCCGCGACTTTTTTCACACACTTTCAACTCTGCGGTTTATGCGGTGATGCGGCTAATTTGTGCATTTTTTTTTTCTAAATGCCGCAAGGGGACGCTCTAGCGGAAATGGTAAGAGTGAGACCAGTGGACTATATGTGCCCAGGAAGTGACTTTTACCAGTCCGGCCCTGTTAGCGCTATGCTACCTTATTACTGGCATGTCTCAATCATTTTTAGCGGTATGTTTTGTTTAACCGGCCCAGTTAGTGGGGCATTAGCGCGGCGGCGCTAGTGTTAGCATTAGTGCTGCAGCGCTAGTGTTAAACTCTCTGTGTACTGTCTTTCTTGGTAAATATCTCGTGTTTGAATGTGGGTTTCGATGTGGGCACTTGTGGCTTTTACACAGCTGCGGCGTATGTATGTACCAAATGGTATTTCCTTTGCAACTGTACTGGGTGAGGCTTATAACCAGGTGCACTCTGTAGGCCGGGAATTACGGTAATCAGTTTCCTGAAAAAGTTCCTGCAGTGGAAAAGATGTTTGTAGACTGCCAAGATTTGAAAAATCCTTATATTTGTAACAGGCTGGGGTTTGATCGATTGTTTGATCTTCTTCTTCTTCTTCTTTTCCTTTCGGCTTGTCCCGTTAGGGGTCGCCACAGCGTGTCATCTTTTGCCATCTTAGCCTATCTCCTGCATCTTCCTCTCTTACCTCAACTGCCCTCATGTCTTCCCTCACCACATCCATAAACCTTCTCTTTGGTCTTCCTCTCGCTCTTTTGCCTGGGAGCTCCATCCTCAGCATCCTTCTACCAATGTACTCACTTTGATACGTGCTTTATTTCCTATAGTGCTAACTTTTAGCAACTATCAGTTTTGCATGTGTGCTTTTTATGGAATTTACAAACTACTTTCTTCAGGGATTTGATTGGCTGCATTTGCCTTGAAGCTCGGCGCTGTCGCTTAGGCATACTCTCGACAGCATGCGAGTGCATTTCCATGTGCACTACTTTAGAAATGACGCTAGTCTGAAATGATACTTTTTTTATCCATCCATTTTCTTAGCCGCTTATCCTCACAAGGGTCACGGGAGTGTTGGAGCCTATCCCAGCTGTCAACAGGCAGAAGGCAGGGTACACCATAAGTGGTTGCCAGCCAATCCCAGGCCACATAGAGACAAACAGTCAGTCTCACAATAACACCTCGGGGCAATTTAGAGTGTCCAATTAATGTTGCATGTTTTTGGGATGTGGGAGGAAACACGAGTGCCCGGAGAAAACCCACTCAGGCACAGGGAGAACATGTTTCCTCCGGGCACTCCGGTTTTCTCCCACACCCCAAAAACATACAACATTCAAGTTCGACACTCTAAATTGCCCCTAGGTGTGATTGTGAGTGCGGCTGTTTGTCCCGATGTGCCCTGCGATAGGCTGGAGACCAGTTCAGGGTGTACCCTGCCTCCTGCCCGGTGACTGCTGGGGTAGGCTCCAGCACTCCCCTTGACCCTCATGAGGATAAGCGGCTAAGAAAATGGATGGATGGATGGATGGATGGATGGATGGATTGAGCTCATAGTCGCCTTTGCATTATCACAATCCCCTAACACTGCCCTCCCCGGTTGTCATGGTAATGAATGTCATACTCTGCTTTGGCCTCATAGTAAAGTGGAGGGGGGTGAGCCATCGTCGGTGGGTGGGTTTGGTGGTTAGCGAAAATCCCTGCGTAAACACCTCCACCCTCTGTAAAATTGCCTATAGATACTACCAGATTTCAGGATGTACACTTCCTCCTGCCTGTTGACAGCTGGGATAGGCTCCAGCACTCCCACGACCCTTGTGAGGATAAGCGGTTAAGAAAATGGATGGATGGATGGATGGATGGATGGATTGAGCTCATAGTCGCCTTTGCATTATCACAATCCCCTAACACTGCCCTCCCCGGTTGTCATGGTAATGAATGTCATACTCTGCTTTGGCCTCATAGTAAAGTGGAGGGGGGTGAGCCATCGTCGGTGGGTGGGTTTGGTGGTTAGCGAAAATCCCTGCGTAAACACCTCCACCCTCTGTAAAATTGCCTATAGATACTACCAGATTTCAGGATGTACACTTCCTCCTGCCTGTTGACAGCTGGGATAGGCTCCAGCACTCCCACGACCCTTGTGAGGATAAGCGGTTAAGAAAATGGATGGATGGATGGATGGATGCTGCAAGATAGCACTGCACCCCTTATCAATTAGATGGCTATGGGTAGTGTTGAACAGAGGTCAAGAAGAATTAGTCGAGCCTTCGTGGGCCGCATAAAATAATTTTGAGGACCTGAGCTTGCCCTTCGGCCTTGGATATGACACCCGGCACTGTGGCCTAAACTAAAGCCACTTCCTTCCTTCTTGAGCACTTTCGTGCGCACGGATTGATCTAAATTTGAAAGTAAAATGAACCTTCAAAACTCACCCCGGCAGATACGCCGACTGGGACTCCGGGAAGCGATTCCCGTCGTGGGCAAAGAGAGCATGGCTGCTGTAGCCGGCAAACTCGTTGTAAGGGTAGTGAGGGCAGTCGGGGTCGAACTCCTGCTGGTTGTAGCTGGAGGGGCTTTTGCTGTTCATGGCCCAGAAGAGGCCCAGGATGAGCATGACCACCCCAAGCACCACGCAGCACAGGGAGAAGGGCTGCAGCCGACTCTGCGACGAGGCCAGGAAGGCGGTGGAGCCGCCGGTCACGATGAGGAAGGCGCCGATGAAGATGGCGCCGTGGTGCAGGGACGGCATCCTCCCGACTGCGAAGTCAGCGCCGAGGCCCGGCGGACGGCGGTGTCACTCTGGTCCGGACGGGACGGAGCTCCCCATGCGCTCGGAAGGTGATCAGACATCCACGTAATCCTTGAAGAACCCCCCCCCCCCCCCCCAAAAAAAAAAAAAAAAAAAAAACCTCACTTTTTCATCCCCGTGAACGGAAAGTAGAGAAAGAAGTGAAACTCCGTCTTTGGGAAGGGTGCTCGAAGTGACCTTTTCGTACGTTAAACGAAGATCTTTGTCTGCAGAGCGGGCTGATGTGGACGAGGCGTGTGTTTGTCATCACAGCGGATGGACGAGAAGACCGACGAGCCCATTAAGAAATCTTTACTGGCGCCCCACCCTCCTCTGTCTAATGTGTCTGAAGGGTACCACTTGAGTGTGTACATGTGTGCGTGTGTCCAGGAAAATGATGACATGGAAATTGGGTTTATGCCTGTGACATCAATTACAGAAATAAGAGCACATGTGTGGTAACTATTCCAATAACAGTGATGATGGCTCACAAACAATACATATAGGGTGTCCACAAAGTTATGTATTACAAAAGCAATTGGTGAGATACATGAATCAAATTGGTTTCTTTATTTACTTGATAAAAGCAACATCCATCCATGCATTTTCTGAGTCGCTTATCCTCACGAGGGTCACGGGGAGTGCCGGAGCCTATCCCACCTCTCGACGGGCAGGAGGCGAGGGTACACCCTGAACTGGTTGCCAGCCAATCGCAGGGCACGTGGAGACAAACAGCTGCACATGCAATCACACCTAGGGGCAATTTAGGGTGTCCAAATAATGTTGCTTGTTTTTTGGGATGCGGGAGGAAACTGGAGTGCCCGGAAGAAACCCACGCAGGCACGGGGGAGAACATGCAAACTCCACAGAGGCGGGGCCGGGATCGACCCCGGGTCCTCGGAACTGTGAGGCTGACGCTTTACCAGCTGATCCACCGTGCTGCCATAAAAGCAACATCTAGACTTTAATTAAAACTACTTTCAGGACCATCCATCCATCCATTTTCTGAGCCGCTTATCCTCATGAGGGTCACAAGAGTACTGGAGCCTATCCCAGCTGATTTTTATTTAAACTTCAACTAGTTTAACTTGAGAATTACATCGAATTTGGTGTTTAGAATTCACGAAAGAATTAAATCAGGATTTCAAACGGAATAATCAATTGAAAATAAATATAAATATAGATGCCGGCGGTACGGTGGGTCAGCTGGTAAGGCATTGGCCTCACAGTTCTGAACACCCGGGTTCAACCCCAGTCCCGCCTGTGTGGAGTTTCCATGTTCTCCCTGTGCCTACGTGGGTTTTCTCCAGGGACTACGGTTTCCTCCCAGATCCCAAAAAGATGCAACATTAATTGGACACTAAATTGCCCCTAAGGTGTGATTGTGAGTGCGACTGTTTGTCTCCATGTGCCCTGTGATTGGGTGGCAACCAGTTAAGGGTGTACCCTGCCTCCTGCTCGTTGACAGCTGGGATAGGCTCCAGCACTCCCCGTGACCCTCGTGAGGATAAGCGGCTAAGAAAATGGATGATCGATACCTAATTACACTGCAATAATGTTTAAACAAAGTGCAAAATTGGGAGTATATTGTTGAAAGCGATACGAAACATGTTGAAGAATTTAGAGCAATTATGATAAAAATGTTAGTATTCACAAAATATGTTGTACAATATGTACAGAGTCAAAATTTTGCAGTATTTTTCACACACAGTGGAGAGTTGTTATATTAATAATGAATGGTGTAAGATGTTCTAGTGCAACATTAACAATAAAGACGTGGGTTCTTATTAGTTTATCAGTCGTACATACATTAATTCCGTTTTTTCAAATACGAACTGGATAAAAACATATTTTGACACTTAAGTGGAGCCATGAGGGTGGGATGGTGTGACCGAATTCCTGCGCTGAGATTGGTCGAAGTTCTGTGAGACTGCCGAGTGACGATTCGCCACTTTCACTCCCTCGGCCAATCGGAGCGAGGCGTTTGCGCTTGCTTCCGCCTCTACAACGGGCATCCTCCAATGGGTGTCTACTAGCGAGCGCCACTCACCTATCAGTGCGGTAGGGTGACCGGTGCTCGCTGCTGTTTGGCTTTTTTTTTTTATTTAAACAAACTAATGTCCGTGGAAAGTCTGATAACATTTGTGTTAAAAGACTAAATCTCTTATATCATATACAGTCATAGAGCACGAGTGGACACGATGGAGCCCCTGCTCTGGGTCGCTTTTTGGGCAATTTTGCTGCTCC
The DNA here is from genome assembly GCF_019802595.1 of Syngnathoides biaculeatus. Classification (NCBI taxonomy): domain Eukaryota; kingdom Metazoa; phylum Chordata; class Actinopteri; order Syngnathiformes; family Syngnathidae; genus Syngnathoides; species Syngnathoides biaculeatus. The sequence goes on from NC_084646.1 coordinate 5,532,220, forward strand.
TCCTGTGGGTCCGCGTGAAAGGTGTCGACTATGTGCTGGTTCACCAGCGGTGGATGTTCGTGTGCTTGTTCTTGCTGCCTCTGTCCGTCGTGTTCGACGTGTACTTCTACGTGCGAGCTTGGCTCATCTTTAAAATGTGCTCGGCTCCCAAACTGCACGAGCAGCGCGTGCGTGACATCCAGAGACAGGTGAGCAACTCCGGCGCATGCGCAGTAGACCAGGAGGGCCAACCAGAATACAGTTTAATCGTTAGGCTAAGTATTCATATTTTGCTGCAAAATTACTTGGATTTCTTTGTACCACCCACCATCATGACTAAAATTAAAACAAATGATGCCAGCGATTGTGGCAGCTGGCAAACCTGAATAGGACAAGCCAAAAGTCACAACAGAATCCACTAGTGTAGTAGGCCTATGTGTTCATCAAAAATGAGTGACTACACCCTCCGCTATTTCTGACCCGCTTTCAGGTCCGCGAGTGGCGGAAGGAGGGCGGCAGGGGCTTCATGTGCACAGGCCGACCCGGCTGGCTCACGGTGTCCCTGCGGGTGGGCAAGTACAAGAAGACGCACAGGAACATCGCCATCAACATGATGGACATCCTGGAGGTGGACACGAAGAGGCAGGTGGGGAGAAAACGTGCCCATAAATAAAATTACGCCGAGAGGAATTCAGAGATTTGTGTGCAAATACTTCGCAAGCGCCTCTGATTAAACCTTGAAAGGCTTTTGCGACCACATAATTTCCATTGTTTATTTTTTTCTTCCTCATAGATTATTGGTCACGATTGATGAAATTTTGATTTATGTTGGTGTCAATTTTTTAGATTACAGACTTTTGAACGGCGGGGGTGGAGATTATATCGTTTAGACCAGGGGTGTCGAACATGTTTTTTTTCGCAGGCCACATTGTTGTTCCGGTTTCACTCAGAGGGCCATTATCACCCTAAAACAAAAATATTTAGTCATCATATTTACATCATCAATTTATGAACTAGTTTTGGATCAGAAATCAAGGCTAATGTGTTTTTCAACTATTCACGTTTGGTAACACCAAAATGCGTGTAATATCTGAACTTTATCATTTCTGATATATGACCATTTGAATTTTTTTGTGCAGATTTTTACTAGAATCACGGAATTTGACACTTTAGATTTGGCATCGCGGGGCCCCCGAGCCGCGGTTTAGACGCTGACAGATCTTAAATTTCATGAGATTTAAATGGGAAGTTTCGCATGACGTTCCTCGTCATTTGTTTGGCGTTCAGGTCGTGCGAGTGGAGCCCCTGGCCAACATGGGTCAGGTGACGGCGCTCCTCACCTCCATTGGCTGGACGCTGCCTGTGCTCCCCGAGCTGGATGACCTCACCGTTGGTACGTCGCATTAATTTCTCTGGAACCGTCACAGGGTGGGAGGGGGCGGGCCAGTCTGCCCATCCATCATCGCTTCCTGTTTGGCCTCGTCCCTAATACTATTAGAGGAGCGACGTTGGAACTGCGCAGATAAAAACCAGGGCGGAAATGGCCGAGGAGTTGGAGGCGCCCTGGGATCGGGTTTCGTAATGGATTTCCTGATGCCATAAACTGCACATCAACGCGGCCTAATGTTTTCCCATCAGACCGCCGCGCATTCGTTTACGCCGATGTGCGTGCGGCGAGCAGCATCTGTTTGTTGTGCAGGGAGAAATTAAATCACGCCACGTTCTCCCCCTCGTCTGGCCCAGGTGGCTTGGTGATGGGCACCGGCATCGAGTCGTCCTCGCACATTCACGGCCTCTTCCAGCACATCTGCGTGGCCTACGAGCTGGTGCTGGCCGACGGCAGCTTTGTGCGCTGCACTGAGGTGAGACGGTGTTTCAAAATTTCAATCAGTTCCCGGCTCCCTTGATACAATTCCAGCACACTTTTTGCGATAAAACGGGTCACTTTAAGGTCGTCCCGTCTCATGCAATTTAGCCACTACACACCCTGACCCCTCGAATGCAGAGCCGAAGTGAGCTGCTACTTTTGAGCTCGTGCGCGTGACGTCACCATTTTCACGGCGCCATATTTGAGGTCAAACATTGCTGCTCGACAACAGACAAGACAGATATTCAAAGAGGTAATTTTATAGAACGCCAGCTGAAAAGACCAGAAAAGATCGATGGATTTCGACAGTTAAACGTGATGGATGGTGCCCAGCCAAATACACGCGACTGTGTAGCGATCACTTCATTTCAGGTAGGAATTATTTTTCTCAATCTCTAATTCCCAAGAAGTATTTAGAATGCCAAGGTAGCTCGTTGTTGAACAATGCGTTTAAAAAAAAAACCAAAAAAAACGACAGGGAGTCATTGCCAATGTACACGGAATTGTGTTGTGGCCACACGTTGAACTTCAGTCAACGTCTCCCCGACAAACTTTTTTTTCTTTTTTAATATGCATTCTTCTCAAATGAGTCCAATGCGTATTTAAAAAAAGAAAATAAACCATCGGTCACAGTGATGTTTACGTAGATTAACATGTGGCCACAACACGCTTCCGTGTACAGGGGCTGAAGTCTATCCCAGCGGTTTATTTTCTTTCTTTTTTTTTTACACATTGGACTCATTTGAGAACGATGCATATTTAGAAAAAAAAAAGCCTGTCGGGGAGAGGTTTACCGAAATTTAATGTGTGACCGCAACTCGCTTCCGTATACGGAGGAGCCAACTCTGTGTCTTTTTTTTTTTTTCTAATCATAATTGATGAATGCGAGTTTGTGTAAAACCAGGGATCATTTATTTAAATATCAGTATTTGTATTGTAAAAATCTGAGTCAGTCCATCACTATGTGGGATTTAGTCTTGGTTGAGAACAGATCCAGCAACAAAGTATTTGTATGCGTCCAGACATTTCTACGCTTTCAAACTCTTCCGTGTAAATCTCGACGACTTCCTCACCAGATCCACGTGTAGATCCAGTTGTCCAAGACGAGCGGAAGCGGGTTAACAGTCCACTTTCTTATCGCCGAAAACATCGACTTCGGCATTAAATATGGGTCCAGTATGCCAAGTCTCTCTCCTTTTTCCACGTACCTTCGTTTTTTATCACCTTCTAAATGTTTAACGGTGTCGGACAAAACTCTGGGAGACGTATTTTAGTGTCGTCTCCAACCGACTTTGATTGACCGGCGGCATGGCCAGTCACGTGACTTCGGTGACGTAGGTGCACGAGCTCTATTTTATAGTGTGATGGGGAAAAAAGAAAAAAAAAAAAACGAGAACGCCCTGAGAAGTGACTTTTGGGTTTTTCTTGTTTGGGGTAGGCACAGCCAGTCATTCACATGATTTGTTTGGCATAGACGTTACGCCAGATGCCCTTCCTGACACAACCCACCCATTTTTATTTGGCCTGTGGCCTGACAATAGCTGGGTATTATCACACTGATTGGGAATCAAACCCGAGCTATCTGCGTGGAAAAAAAGCAGCACTCATTACACTACCAAAGACGGTAAAAACACATCTATGATATTATCCATTTTCGATCAGCATGCGCCTCTAAAATATCATTATTGACCACCAGGACGAGAACTCCGACCTCTTCCACGCGGTGCCGTGGTCCTGCGGCACTCTGGGTTTTCTGGTGGCGGCCGAGATCAGGATCGTACCCGCCAAGCCGTGGGTGAAGCTGCGCTACGAGCCGGTGCGAGGCCTGGAGAACATCTGCCGCCGCTTCGCCGAGGCGTCCCGAGACAAGAGGAACGCTTTCGTGGAGGGCATCCAGTACACGCTGGACTCCGCCGTCATCATGACGGGCAGCATGAGCGAGCACGCCGAGCCCGGCAAGGTAAAGCCTGCCGGCGACAAATGACACCAAGTGACGTTCGCGAAAATTATTATTGGCATATTCATGATGAGGCGGCTCAGTGTCGAACCCGGACCCGCCTGTGTGGAGTTTGCACGTTCTCCCCGTGCTTGCGCCGGTTTCCTCCCACATCCCAAAAACATGCAACATGAATTGGACGCTCTAAATTGCCCCTAGGTGTGATTGTGAGTGCGGCCGTTTGTCTCCATGTGGCCTGCGATTGGCTGGCAACCAGTTCAGGGCGTGCCTCGCCTCCTGCCTGTTGACAGCTGGGACAAGCTCCAGCACTCCCCGTGACCCTTGTGAGGATAAGCGACAAAAGAAAATGGATGGATATTCAGGGTATTACTAAAAGTAGCATTTTCAAAATTGCAGATCCATACCGAAAGCATTATAATACGTCCTCAGCAGACTTTTGACTTTAGAAATTGTATATAGCAGCCACCAAAGTGCAGTTTCACATGTGCGTCGTGAATTTTATTAAAAAAAACTACTGTAATGTAGACGGGCTTGGCCCCTATTAAAAGTTGTAATAATGGAATACAATTATTTGACAGAATAAACTCTTTTCTGTTTCAAATGTCAATGAAAGTACATTTATGGGAACATAAACAGTAAAATTATGTTTAAGATGTTTTCCATCAAGCTACGACATACAGTAAGAAATGAGTGCCCAAATATGAGCAATTACAAGAATATGATTTAAAGAAAAATTTTAAGAGGCACGGTGGATCAGCTGGTAAAGCGTTGGGCTCACAGTTCTGAGGTCCCGGGTTCAATCCCGGCCCCGCCTTTGTGGAGTTTGCATGTTCTCCCTGTGCCTGCGTGGGTTTTCTCCAGGCTCTCCGGTTTCCTCCCACATCCCAAAAACATGCAACATTAATTGGGCACTAAATTCCCCCAAGGTGTGATTGTGTGGCTGTTTGTCTCTATGTGCCCTGCGATTGGCTGGCAACCAGTTGAGGGTGTACCCCGCCTCCTGCCCGTTGACAGCTGGGATAGGCTGCGGCACTCCCTGCGACCCTTGTGAGGATAAGCGACAAAAGAAAATGGATGGATGGATGATTTAAAGTCAAATTGTGAGCTGGAAGTATTCACAAGGTTCTCTCAGGGGCATTTCCACGTTTTCTAAGCAGACAGAGCAGGTTGTCGTTTTTCAAGTACATGCAGCAAATCAGCCAGAGGCGTCTTGCAGTCTGAATGCGGAATGGTTGTGTGACCGCATTTGAGGTGGAGTTCCGGAATCTTCCAAAGTCTCCAGTATTATTAGAAAACATTTTCTCGATAGTAGACTGAAGGGACGCTTGCGGTCCATCCGGCACTTTTACTCACAATCCTTGAAACAGCCACACGCTCTCCAAACATTTTACTTAAGTGCGATAATTCAATTAAACTGTTCTCTTTTCATCACCTTCTGTTCTGTCGCGACTCTGCATCACACATCTTGGCACTCATCAGATCAATCGAATCGGCTTGCACTTCAAACCCTGGTTCTTCAAGCACGTGGAGGGGTACCTGACGGGCGGCCAGGTCGGAGTGGAATACATCCCCCTCCGCCAATACTACCACAGACACACACGCAGCATCTTCTGGGAGCTCCAGGTATACACACAAACACTCACACACACACACAAATTGGCCTGTCATCATCCTCCATTTCCAACTGCGCATACACGTCGCTGCCCATGAAGCCATTAAGCTCAGTGCACGCGGTCTGGTGCAATCGGTTAATGGCGTGTTCAATTATGCATTGCGCCGGTCTGACACGCGTCCATCTGCTGGCCTCGGCGGACGCCGTCTGCCGGGTTTGAAAGCGACGTCACGAGAGGCTGACTCGGCGAAATCGCGAGGCGGTATCCGCTTCTCTGTGTGAAGCTCGGAAAGCTTTGTGACGTTCCACGAAATGGCGTTTTGTCATTTGAGCTCATGTTTACGTGACAGAATGAATACCGTAATTTCTGGCCTTCATAGCGCACCTGATTATAAGCCTCACCCAGTACATTTGTAAAGGAAATACCATTTGGTACATGCATAAGGTGCACCTATGTAAAAGCCGCAAGTGCGCACTATAAGGCGCACCTAAAAGCCTTTAATTTTCTCAGAAGTCGACGGTACGCCTTTTTTATGGAGCAATATTGAGCCCTTAGTGCAGCTCCATCTAATGGATGCATAACGTAACCCCACCCTCTACTGTAGCATCTATTCTATGTGCCTTATAATGCGGTGCGCCTTATTTATGAAAAACATTTTAAAATAAGCCATTCATTTAAGGTGCGCCTTTTAACGCGAAAAATACAGTACATTGAAACACGAGATATTTACGCTAACGCTAGCGCAGCCATGCTAACATTAGCGCCGCCATGCTAACATGGCTGGTGAGAAAAAAAAAACCATACTGGTAAAAATCACAGAGACACGGTAGTAACAAAGAAACACTGTACACAGAATGAGTTTTCAAAGTTTTAATACCTTAGCTTACCTTAACTTAGCTACATCACAGTAGCACGAACAGGGGTGGTGGGAAAAAAAACATACTTAAATCACTGAGCGGCAGCCGTACCACACCGGAATCATGCTAGCGCGGCGCTCACGCTAGTGCAGCACTAACAGAACCGGTAGAAAAACAAAACAAAACATACCGGTAAAAGTCACTTCCTCGGCACATATATTCCGCCGGCCTCACTCTTACCTTTTCCGCTCAAATGCCCTCTTGCAGCTGTTAGAAAAAACGCACAAATTAGCCGCATCACCGCATAGGCCACAGGGTTGACAGCGTGTGAAAAAAGTAGGGGAAATTACGGTACTTTATTTTGGATACTCACTTTCCTTGCATCATTTGAAAGCTGCTTCAAGGTAGCTTACATCATAAATCGGCACAAAGCTATAAGAACATCAACGTCTTCTTTCATTTGTCTGTTTTCGTGTAATTCCGAGAGTACCACACGGCTAAAGGTAGTTAGAGATTCTTTGCAGTTTAACTCTCTTCTAAATGTAGGCATTGTTTTTTTTTTTTTTTTCATATTTGAAAACTAAACAAAAAACCACGTGGTGTTGCGGCAACGTAACACTAGCAAACGCCCACGAGTCCGGACAGATATGATATGATATGATGTGGCGGTGCTTGCGATATACATCATGATTCTCAGCTCAGCAAGGGTAATCTAACCATTATATATTAATTTGTAATATCAGATGTGACAAATGTGTGTCAAGTGCGCCAAATGCCGCATGGCAGGAATCACCGACGAGCATATTTGAGATTTGAATCATTGATGATACTAACTAGAAAACAATAGGCTTTATTATTTTTTTTTAATGTGTGCTGGTATATTTTATTTCTTTGTTTGCAAACCTGTCTAGAAAAGTTCAGTGTTTCAGTTTACATATTGAAATTTTTCATGAAACATGAAAACTTGTGAAGTTGTTTGGTCGAATTTTGTTCAGTTGTGTGTGAATGCTTGGAAGTTTTGAGTAAGATTACAACGGTAACTGAAGTAGATAAATACTTTTATTCATATTAGTTTGTGGTTCATTTGACTTAATGTTGCTGCTGTCCAATTACAATATTGAGGAGAAAAAAATAAAATTACGTTCCAAAAACCTGAAGCCCGACTGGCTAACTTGTTACCCCGAGTTGACTCATGGGCAAAAATAAGTCACAGTTGTCTCTCGACTAGGATATTATCCCGTTTGGCAACCACCCGGTGTTCCGCTGGCTCTTGGGATGGATGGTCCCCCCCAAGATCTCCTTGCTGAAGCTGACGCAGGGAGAAACCATCCGGCGGCTGTACGAGCAGCACCACGTGGTCCAGGACATGTTGGTGCCTATGAAGCACCTGCAGTCGGCCATCGCGCGCTTCCACGAGGACATCAAGGTTTGGACTACAATGTTTCTACGGACCCGGCCCGGGACGATTATCCCGTGTTATTGATTCATTCGAATGCGACTTTTGATTCCCTCTATTTAAATTTAAATCTTAAATGGGCAGAAATGAATCTGCGCGCTTACCCTTGATGCTGACAGTTGCACCTCCCCATGGAAGTGTGTCGAATGTAAGGCATTGCTACGGACTTAATTCTGAATTCTTAAAGCTCCACTGTCATGCCTGTAAACATTCTAAAATAGATATTGTCATGAAAAATACATATAACATTATTCACTTCAATGTCTATACGAAAAAATCGACATGCACGTAGAGCGCGTCATCCATGTACAAAGTTGCGTAAGTCTCGTTCGGCATCCAAGTGGTCACCATATTGGCTGCAACGTCATCAGCAGATGTTACAGCGGGACATTCGCCATTGCACGGAATACGGAAGCACTTTTCGAAGAAGAGAACATCTCACAATCGAATGAAGTGACTGGTACAATAATACCCTATTGTTTCGAGCCATATTTAGATGATATGCGGATCACTTCTAACTAACAACAGATTCCCCGACAGTATGTAGCGTACTCAGGAGGACCCATGCCGGGCGGGGGGGGGGGGGAGAATTGATCATTGGGGCCGACACGGAAGCCATTGCCGGTGAGCCGACGCGCAAAGTGGGGTGCCAGGAAACTGGTGGCCAGTGTGGGGGGGCCCCGGCCAAACCACCTCTCCGCTCAATTCACCTCCGCGTTGGGGCCAACGCCGGGCCCACGAGGCCGGCTCGGCCTTGTCAACAAGGTTTATGTATCTGAAAAAAACTAGATGGGGGAAAAAAAAATGTATTTTCAATGATGGCAGCCGTTTTTTTAAGTCCATCCATCCATTTTCTTTTGTCGCTTATCCTCACAAGAGTCATGGGGAGTGCTGGAGCCTATCCCAGCTGTCAACAAGGCAGGAGGCGGGGTACACCCTGAACTGGTCGCCAGCCAATTGCAGGCCACATGGAGACAAACAGCCGCACTCACAATCACACTTAGGGGCAATTTAGAGTGTCCAATTAACGTCGCGTGTTTTTGGGATGTGGGAGGAAACCGGAGTACCCGGAGAAAGTCCACGCAGGCACGGAGAGAACATCCAAACTCCACACATGCAGGACCGGGATCGAACCCGGGTCCTCAGAACTGTGAGGCCAACGCTGTACCACCTGGTCCACCGTGCTGCCCGTTTGTTAATTGTACACCGTAAACAAAGCAAGTGGAAAAAACAAAATCCAATTTTTGTGAAAAAAATCAGTTTATTTTAAGGCTGTATTTGCCAGGTTGGCACAGACTTTTGAAATAATACTGGTGACTTTTCTGCGTTCAGGTTTACCCTCTCTGGCTCTGCCCGTTCCTCCTGCCACCTGGCAGGGGCATGGTCCACCCCAAAGGTGAAGAGGAAGAGCTGTACGTGGACGTGGGCGCGTACGGCGAGCCCAAAGTCGAAGATTTTGAGGCGACGGCATCGACGCGGCGGCTGGAGAAATTCGTCCGCGACGTGCACGGGTACATCTCTCGTGATTTCGGCTGCATTTACACCGCATTTGCCTCGTAATGCCAAAACAATACTAATGATAACATGGCAATGGAAGCTTCGGATCGGAATGAAGCCTTTCTCAAATTTCCAACTGGTAACTTTTCAGGTTCCAGATGCTCTACGCGGACGTCTACATGGACCGGGACGAGTTTTGGGAGATGTTCGATGGGCAGCTGTACCACAAACTGAGACGGGAGCTCGGCTGTAAGGACGCTTTCCCGGAAGTTTACGACAAAATCTGTAAGGCCGCCAGACACTGAACGCCCACAGCCGCGGGCCGTGGCAGGTTTTATGCCGCGTAAAGGAACGCCAAGTTGTCTTAATAATTGCGCCACGCGTCTTTTCACTTTCATGTTTCATCAAAAGATCTTTCTAACTGTAAAACACAGTGTGCCTTTTATGTGAAAAGTAATCACTTCAATCGCACTCTATCACTACTTGGCAGATCGACAAACATTATTTTGGGGATGAAAAAACATTTTTCTATCATGTTTTTTTGCCAAACATTGTTCTTATCAATAAATATGTTTCTGTAGTTTGGTTTGTATGTTGGTCCTTTGAAATTAATGTGTTAAAAAATGTTGAGGTGTGACAGCCATGCAGAAAAAAAATGAATCAGAATTCACACAGGGCAGCACGGTGGCGCAGCTGGTAAAGCGTTGGCCTGAGGTACCGGGTTCAATCCCGGAACCGCTTTGCATGTTCTCCCCGTGCCTGCATGGGTTTCCTCCGGGCACTCCGGTTTCCTCCCACATCCCAAAAACATGCAACATTAATTGGACACTCTAAATTGCCCCTAGGTGTGATTGTGAGTGCGTCTGTCCGTCTCTATGTGCCCTGCGATTGGCTGGCGACCAATTCAGGGTGTACCCTGCCTACTGCCCGTTGACAGCTGGGATAGTCTCCAGCACTCCCCTCGACACTTGTGAGCATAAGCAGCAAAGAAAATGGATGAATGGAGAATTCATACACAAAACTATTGCAACCGTCACACAATTTTATCTAGACTAAATGTGACCGTGGAACTCCTCTATTCATTACATCTTCCCGATAAAATTAATGAGGAAAAATCATTGATCCTAATTGATAGAAAATTGATGAAAAAATTCATACAATACTTATGATGATGACATTTCTTGACTGAACTTTTGAGCAGCAGTTAATGAACAGTTACTTTGAAGTACAGTATGTGTTTTCCCTCTGCTGGTGAACTCTGGAATTACACCAAAAAGTGCACTTTATAGAAAAAAAATCAATTTCATAAGATTGAATGACATCCACCCTTGTAATGACATTGATTTGTTAACAAAGTATGCCGCCGCTTTCATCAGATCTTCTGCTGTGCGGAAGAATCGTAGTCATGTGTTGGTGGCTTCTAATAACACCACTTATTACTTTGCAGAATGACAAATATTATTTTTGGGAGGGGGAAAAAATGACAAGTTCCTATTTCTGCAAGGCATTGTTTTAATAAGTGAGTATTTTCATCTGATAAAAATGTGAGGTTAAAACCCACAATATAATTGATTCTTTTTTTATATACAACAATAAAAAGACAAGCAATAAGTGTTGAATACATAGGGTTGTAAAGTAATTTGAAAACATTAAAAGTCTATCTATAATATTGCATAATGTCCAGTGTAGATCTCTCTAGATCTTCCACGTCCGCCGTGTAGCAAAAAGAGGACTGCGGCAGCGGCGGCGGCGGCAGCAGCTCCGCTGCGTTGACCGGCTGCAAATCCTCCAGCTGTTGGAACAAGTCGGACAACAGTTCCGCCTCGAGGCCCGCGTCCGAGCAGGACGGCGACCAAGCAGAGTCCGCCAGTCCCAAAATGGAGGTCGGGGCTGGTCCGGGTCCCTCGTTACTGGGCTTGAAAGGCGGCGGTGCCAGTACAGGTGCAGGGACTGCAAACGCAAAACGCACATTTAGAGCATCCCGTCAAGTCTTGAGATATGACCATTTTTTTTTTTTTTTAAAGATCTAATAAATTGAAAAAAAATGTACTTACTGGTCACATTGTTTGAAGTTCTTGCTGCCCTGCCCCACTTTCTCTTTTGCTTTCTGCCCTAAAACAGCAACAAAAATCAGAATGTTTAGTCAGTGCAGACAAAAACTTTTATTGTTTGATTGTAAATGACTATGAGACTCACGTAATTGTCCCTGCAGGTCCACTCCGGGTGCATGTCGGCGTGGAGCCGGCTGAGGCGCTCCGACTCTTGGAAGTACGGGTCCTGCTGGGCCGGCGTCAGCGACTTCCACTGCGGACAAAAAAATCAAGTGTCAGCGTGCACGACGAACGCCACGCAAGCTACGAGGGATGTGTTTGTCGTCAGGAAACTCACCATCTGACCCAGGATTTTATTGACGTTGGCGCTGTCAATGTTAAAAAATTGGGCCTTGACGAGAGGCCGGTTTTCCTGCATGAATATCATGAAGGCATTTGGAGGCTTCTTAATGTAGGGACCTTCCACGGTCTTCATTTTTCTGTTGGGAAAGCAAAGCCATCAGCATGTCGCTTCTGTGTGGATGTGCCAGGAAAGACATTTTACAGAGAATGCTGTACTTACTTTGGTTTTGGTGGCAGAAGAGGAGGTGTTGTTGGAGAAGGAGGAGGAGGAGGAGGAACGAGAGCTCCGCTTGGGACCAAAGATGGAGGAACGAGAACTCCGTTTGGGACCACAGGAGGAGGAACGAGAAGTCCGTTTGGGACCAAAGGAGGAGGAATGACAGCTCCGCTTGGGACCAATTTATAACAAATCTGTCCCAATCTACAAACACATCAAGACACGTGTTGAAAAATCATTCAAGGAGTCTTACACATTTTACATACATACCTTATATAATCCTTTTTAAATATATACAGTTTTGTGTGCTACTTACATCAAAACAGGTGAACCTTGGTTGACGTTTGCCAAACTTGGAGCAGCTACAACCTGCCAAAAAAAAAAAAAAAAATGTCAGTAGTTAGTCATAACTGATTCATTATATGGAAAACTTAACTGAAACACTAAACAAACTAATAACGCTATATATTGACTTTGACATCCGTGTTCTAAAACGTTTTTTACGGATTACTATTTGGTCAACTTGATTCATCATATATAAAACTTAACTGAAATATTGACTTTTACATCCATGTTCTAAAACGTTTTTTACAGATTAGTATTTAGTCATAACTGATTCACTATATAGAAAACTTAACTGAAACTTTAAACCAACTAATAACGGTATATATTGACTTTTACATCCATGTTCTAAAACGTTTTTTACAGATTAGTATTTAGTCATAACTGATTCACTATATAGAAAACTTAACTGAAACATTAAACCAACTAATAACGGTATATATTGACTTTTACATCCATGTTCTAAAACGTTTTTTACAGATTAGTATTTAGTCATAACTGATTCACTATATAGAAAACTTAACTGAAACATTAAACCAACTAATAACGGTATATATTGACTTATACATCCGTGTTCTAAAACGTTTTTTACTGATTAGTATCTAGTCGTAACTGACTCATGTAGAAAAATTAACTGAAACACTAAACTCCTAACGTCATATATTGACTTTTAAATCCATGTTTTCAAACGTTTTTTACTGATTTATTATGTAGTCATAATTTTAACGGTATATATTGACTTACATCCGTGTTCTAAAACGTTTTTTACTGATTAGTATTTAGTCGTAACTGATTCGTCGTACAGAAAACTTAACTGAAACACTAAAACTAATGTCGGTGTATCCTGACTTTTACATCCGTGTTCTAATTTTTTTTTTTACAGATTCATCATATCGAAAACTTAACCGAAGCACTAAACAAACTAATAACAGTATATATTGACTTTTACATCCGTGTTCTAAGACCTTTTTTTTTTTTACAGATTAGTATTTAGTTATAACTGATTCATCATATAGAAAACTTAACTGAAATACGAAACAAACTAATAACGGTATATATTGACTTTTACATCCATGTTCTAAAACGTTTTTTTTTCTTGTGCTTGAAATACTAAACCCCGTTAAACACGATTGAAGATAGCATCGTCGTCGATCCTAGAGTTAAATAAAAATACATTCCAAGATAGGTTTATACATATATTGACTTTTCCATCCATGTTCAAAAACTTTTTTTTTCTTGTCCTTGAAATTAGTAAACCCCATTAAACACGATTTAAGATAGCTTCGTCGTCGATCCAACAGTTAAATAAAAATACGTTGCAAGATAGATTAATACATATATTGAGTTTTACATCCATGTTCTAAAAGTTTTTTTTTCTTGTGCTTGAATTAGTAAACACCATTAAACACGGTTTAAGACAGCATCATCGTCGATCCTAGAGTTAAATAAAAATACATTGCAAGATAGATTTATACAAATGAGTTTTACATCCATGTTCTAAAACTTTTTTTTTTCTTGTGCTTGAAATTAGTAAACCTCATTAAACACGATTTAAGATAGGATCGCCGATTCCCGAGATAAAATTGGCAATAAAGTTTTACACGATGACGTTCTTGAACGTATCTTGTAACACCCCAAAGAAATGAACGGGAGCAGAGTCAAAAATTAAGATAACTTGCGTATTTTATTTTATTTTTATATATATATATATATATATTTTTTTCCAGCACGTTTCAAAAGTTACGCGTGAATCGCCTCCATACCGGTTCTTTCTTTTCAGCCATGCTGGCCAAATCTGCGTTGATGATCTCCATCAGATCGTCCCAGTCTTCGTTATCCATCATGTCAGCTGGTAGATAATCGTGTCAACAGGTAGACGAACGATTTGTTGTGTGAAGTGGGCAAGGGGTGGGCATCCCTTATATATCGCATAGTTTGGGACCGCCCGAATATAAAAATTATCCAGCAAAGATTGGGGGTGACCTCTATGACGTCAATCAATTTGGGCGCAAATAGCCACAATGGCGGAGCTAGCTCGTTTACTGACGGACGGTTTTAACGGATTTTTTTTTTCCTTGACGCACGAAAAGAAAACGTTTATTTTCCGAGATCGGCACGATGCGTTGAGTCTTCTAGCAGGTGCTCGGAATGTGTCTATGCTAAAAACGAGTGTTAAAAAACTGGTTTAAAAACAACAGTCAACCTCAATTCTCAAAAATTGAGCTAGCCACCATTTTGTATGAAGTCAAGTGTATGCGGAGGTGGCGAAAGTAGCCAAATATTGTTCTCAAGTTACAATACTGTTTTTTCAGGAAAAAAGAAAACGAGTCCAGTAAAAGTACAGTAACTCTATAGTGAATAATTACTTGAGCATGAGTAAGAAAGTAGACTCCTCAGTGAAAAAAAACTACTTAGAGTAGTGAGTAACTTGGGTTTATTTTTAAAATCTGAGCATGAACGATCAAATAAACATCTAATGTGCAAATATAAACTAACAATCAGACAACAACATCACTTAGTCTAAAATAAGAACACTCCTCAAAATCTTTATTTTAAAAAAAAGGCAAACTGAGCTCCAAAAAAAATGGATGTTTTACAGTACTATTATATTGTATCCACTTGTTAAAAAGCACAATATATGTACTGTAATGTTGCCAGGCAGATTGCAAAAACAGGAACAAGGCTGCCAAGTACTGTATATAAAAAGTCTACACACCTGTCAACACAATGAATGAATAATTAATTTTGATCAATCATTTTAAAACGTTTTCCAGCATTAATGTGAGGTCAAATTTGTAAAACTGTACTCTGTCTGGAAAAATTAGTATTATAGATTTTGATTTGATGTTTAACTTGCTGCTGCAGTTTACCACATCGTGTTTTTGTCAAATTAGAAGAAATATCCCAAGTTTGGTCAGTTACAAAATGACGCTGCTCATTTTCCGATGATTGCTTTTAAAACATTTCTTTTCAACTGGTGGAAATCCACTAATTTCCGGCCAATTTTTACAAAAGTAGGGGTCAAAATTTTAGGGTTTTTTTTTGTTGATTCATATTTCAAACTTTCATAATTTTAGATGTAATACAAGGTTTGTAGCACAGTTGTAGGCCTTCTTGGTCAGTGTAAAAATGTATAAATTATGTGTAAACTAGGAAAACGGTTGTGGAAGACAGAAAAGCGGCCTAGATTACATTGAATCAGTCTAAATATGTCATTTATTTCTACATTTCCAATTAAGTCTGTGTATCGTTCATCCAAGATTTGTAGCACAGTTGTAGGCCTTCTTGTTCAATATAAAAATGTATAAATTATGTGTAAATAAGGAAGACGGTCGTGGAAGACAGAAAGGCGGCCTAGATTACATTGAATCAGTCTGTAAAGATGTCATTTATTTCTACATTTCTAATTAATGTGTGTGTCGTTCTGATTTTAAGAAGGTACATTTCTAAGTGATAATCTCTTTTTTTTTTTTTTAATATTATTATTTTTGTGTTGGGGGGCTATGAAAGTGAAGAGCTTTCACAGTGTTATCATCGCAATTTACAATTGCCGGAAACGGTTCCCTATTTATTTATTCACATTTCTGTGGAAAAGACCCAACAAAAGAGCGTCATGCAACCAGATTACGGATTACAAATAATGACTTTCCAAACCAGAATCAAATCAATAGTTCTTGTAATTGTCCAACAAATGAAAATGCAATTTGATTATTTGGAAACTTATCTTTGATTAATGCCGCTTCTTCTTCAAGAAATATTTTTTGGATCATCTTCATCCCATTTATTCTTTTGCAGTCACCAGCCACCTCGGCGACGGCTCCATTTCATCTTCAGTTGCGGCACGAGCGGGAATATCCGAGCGGCACGTCGGCCTCCGCTCATGGACGTCTCCTTCGGTGGCGTAGGTGGAAGGTTTTTATTTTGAAAGGGGATTTTTTTTTTCCCCATTTTATGATACAAACCAAATCAGTAACAGAATCATAATCACTGTTTAACCAGTGACAAAAATTGTGATTTGCAGCTGGAGTGTGAATAACCTGTAATTGACGTGAAGTTCGACCTGGAGGAGCCTCAGACGTAGTAGCCCTCGGCATTAATCAATACCCAAGAATTATTGACTGACTTCATTTCAGGTAGGAATTATTTTCAATCTCAAATTACCAAGAAGTATTTATAATGCCAATTGGCTCATTTGAGAAAAATGCGTATTTAAAAAAAAGAAAATAAGACATCTGTCGCAGAAGAGAGGTTAACGTTTGGCAGCAATACGCTTCCGTGTATGTTCCGTGGAGACGACTCCGGCCCTTTTTTTTTCAATCATTGTTAATGAATGAGTGTTTGTATAAAAACAGGGGTCGTTTATTTAAATATTGGTATTTGTATTGAATACTAGCTGAAAAGATCGATGGATTCCAGCAAAGGTTAACGCAGGGGTCACCAACGCAGTGCCCGCGGACGAATGGTAGCCCGCGAGGACCATATAAGGCGCCTGTGAGGTATGTTCAAAAAATACCATAGGCCACAAATTGTTACTATTATTTGTGCTTTAAATTCTGAATCTGACTTGCTTAGGTGAATTAAAATTTGAAAATACCTGCAATGTCGTTTACTACAATAAATTAAAACAAAAATATTTTATGTGCGTGTAATGAACTGAGTCTAAAATTTGCTCAAGAAGTAGCCATCAGCCTCAAAAAGGTTGCTGAGCCCTGGGTTAACGTGTAGCCGAATACGCTTCCGCGTTCACAAGCCGTCAACCCGTCACTGTGTCAGATTTATTCCAACGAAGTATCTGTATGCGTCCAGACTTTTCTACTTTTTCGAACTCTACCGTGTAAATCTCGACGACTTACTGACCAGATCTATGTGTGGATCCAGTTGTCCATGACAAGCGGAACCGGGTTAACAGTCCAATTTCTTAGCGGCAAAAACATCGACTTCGGCATTAAATATGGGTCCTCTATGCCAAGTGTCTCTCATTTTTCCACGCACCTTCGTTTATTATCACCTTCTAAATGTTTAACGGTATTGGACAAAACTGTGGGAGTCGTGCTATAAGACATTTTCATTTTGCCTCAACGGACTTAGCATTGAACAATGCTTTGTTTGACCTGCAATATGGCGAGGTAAACAAAGATCACGTGGTTGACGTAGGTCTACGAGGTCGATAGTACCAGTACATCAGTGCCTTACTGTATTTTTAAGGGTTTAAAAGGTATTTAGTAGTACAGTATTGTTTCTTGCCGTATGGGAGATGTTAATCAGCATCAGATCGGCAGTATTTTTTTTTTATTGGCAAACTGTACTTCCATCTGACACGACTGTACACTATCTCTACTTAAACAGATTTGGTTTGGTGTTAGCATGAAAATTTTTGCATCTTCGTCTTAATGCGCGTGTCGAGAATATTTGCATAGATTTGTTCTGAGCAAGCGCCTGTCAACTTTCTCCATCCTTCTTCTGGTCCACCGCCACCATAAAACTCCTAAAAGGATTCCCTGCAAAATGTATTTTCCGGTATGTCCACACAGAGGCGACATTTGACTATATTTTGTTTTCCCCAGTAGGACAAAGAGGAATACAGCACAGG